>NC_055685.1:39494608-39591326 GCF_017639745.1 Melanotaenia boesemani | reverse complement strand
AATAGCTTTTAATCCCAGTATAAACCAGTGTGTAGCAGCTTTTAATCCCAGTATAAACCAGTCTGTAACAGCTTTTAATCCCAGTATAAACCAGTCTGTAGCAGCTTTTAATCCCAGTATACACCAGTCTGTAGCAGCTTTTAATCCCAGTATAAACCAGTGTGTAGCAGCGTTTAATCCCAGTATAAACCAGTGTGTAGCAGCTTTTAATCCCAGTATAAACCAGTGTGTAGCAGCGTTTAATCCCAGTATAAACCAGTCTGTAGCAGTTTTTAATCCCAGTATGAACCAGTGTGTAGCAGTTTTTAATCCCAGTATAAACCAGTCTGTAACAGCTTTTCATCCCAATATAAACCAGTGTGTAGCAGCTTTTAATCCCAGTATAAACCAGTCTGTAGCAGCTTTTAATCCCAGTATAAACCAGTCTGTAGCAACTTTTAATCCCAGTATAAACCAGTCTGTAGCAGCTTTTAATCCCAGTATAAACCAGTCTGTAGCAGCTTTTAATCCCAGTATGAACCAGTGTGTAGCAGCTTTTAATCCCAGTATAAACCAGTGTGTAGCAGCTTTTAATCCCATTATAAACCAGTCTGTAGCAGCTTTTAATCCCAGTATAAACCAGTCTGTAACAGTTTTTAATCCCAGTATAAACCAGTGTGTAGCAGCTTTTAATCCCAGTATAAACCAGTCTGTAACAGCTTTTAATCCCAGTATAAACCAGTCTGTAGCAGCTTTTAATCCCAGTATAAACCAGTCTGTAGCAGCTTTTTAATACCAGTATAAACCAGTCTGTAACAGCTTTTGATCCCAGTATAAACCAGTCTGTAGCAGCTTTTGATCCCAGTATAAACCAGTCTGTAGCAGCTTTTAATCCCAGTATAAACCAGTCTGTAGCAGCTTTTGATCCCAGTATAAACCAGTGTGTAGCAGCTTTTAATCCCAGTATACACCAGTCTGTAGCAGCTTTTAATCCCAGTATAAACCAGTGTGTAGCAGCTTTTAATCCCAGTATAAACCAGTGTGTAGCAGCTTTTAATCCCAGTATAAACCAGTGTGTAACAGCTTTTAATCCCAGTATAAACCAGTGTGTAGCAGCTTTTAATCCCAGTATAAACCAGTGTGTAGCAGCTTTTCATCCCAGTATAAACCAGTCTGTAACAGCTTTTAATCCCAGTATAAACCAGTGTGTAGCAGCTTTTAATCCCAGTATAAACCAGTCTGTAACAGCTTTTGATCCCAGTATAAACCAGTCTGTAACAGCTTTTAATCCCAGTATAAACCAGTCTGTAACAGCTTTTAATCCCAGTATAAACCAGTGTGTAGCAGCTTTTAATCCCAGTATAAACCAGTCTGTAACAGCTTTTAATCCCAGTATAAACCAGTCTGTAGCAGCTTTTAATCCCAGTATACACCAGTCTGTAGCAGCTTTTAATCCCAGTATAAACCAGTGTGTAGCAGCGTTTAATCCCAGTATAAACCAGTCTGTAACAGCTTTTAATCCCAGTATAAACCAGTGTGTAGCAGCGTTTAATCCCAGTATAAACCAGTCTGTAACAGCTTTTAATCCCAGTATAAACCAGTCTGTAACAGCTTTTAATCCCAGTATAAACCAGTCTGTAGCAGCTTTTAATCCCAGTATAAACCAGTCTGTAGCAGCTTTTAATCCCAGTATAAACCAGTCTGTAGCAGTTTTTAATCCCAGTATAAACCAGTCTGTAACAGCTTTTCATCCCAATGTAAACCAGTGTGTAGCAGCTTTTAATCCCAGTATAAACCAGTCTGTAGCAACTTTTAATCCCAGTATAAACCAGTCTGTAGCAGCTTTTAATCCCAGTATAAACCAGTCTGTAGCAGCTTTTAATCCCAGTATGAACCAGTGTGTAGCAGCTTTTAATCCCAGTATAAACCAGTGTGTAGCAGCTTTTAATCCCATTATAAACCAGTCTGTAGCAGTTTTTAATCCCAGTATAAACCAGTCTGTAACAGCTTTTCATCCCAATGTAAACCAGTGTGTAGCAGCTTTTAATCCCAGTATAAACCAGTCTGTAGCAACTTTTAATCCCAGTATAAACCAGTCTGTAGCAGCTTTTAATCCCAGTATAAACCAGTCTGTAGCAGCTTTTAATCCCAGTATAAACCAGTGTGTAGCAGCTTTTAATCCCAGTATAAACCAGTGCTGTAGCAGCTTTTAATCCCATTATAAACCAGTCTGTAGCAGCTTTTAATCCCAGTATAAACCAGTCTGTAGCAGCTTTTTAATCCCAGTATAAACCAGTGTGTAGCAGCTTTTAATCCCAGTATAAACCAGTCTGTAGCAGCTTTTAATCCCAGTATAAACCAGTCTGTAGCAGCTTTTAATCCCAGTATAAACCAGTGTGTAGCAGCTTTTTAATACCAGTATAAACCAGTCTGTAACAGCTTTTGATCCCAGTATAAACCAGTCTGTAGCAGCTTTTAATCCCAGTATAAACCAGTCTGTAGCAGCTTTTAATCCCAGTATAAACCAGTCTGTAGCAGCTTTTAATCCCAGTATAAACCAGTCTGTAGCAGCTTTTAATCCCAGTATAAACCAGTCTGTAGCAGCTTTTAATCCCAGTATAAACCAGTCTGTAGCAGCGTTTAATCCCAGTATAAACCAGTCTGTAGCAGCTTTTAATCCCAGTATAAACCAGTGTGTAGCAGCTTTTAATCCCAGTATAAACCAGTCTGTAGCAGCTTTTAATCCCAGTATAAACCAGTGTGTAGCAGCTTTTAATCCCAGTATAAACCAGTGTGTAGCAGCTTTTAATCCCAGTATAAACCAGTGTGTAACAGCTTTTAATCCCAGTATAAACCAGTGTGTAGCAGCTTTTAATCCCAGTATAAACCAGTGTGTAGCAGCTTTTAATCCCAGTATAAACCAGTCTGTAACAGCTTTTAATCCCAGTATAAACCAGTGTGTAGCAGCTTTTAATCCCAGTATAAACCAGTCTGTAACAGCTTTTAATCCCAGTATAAACCAGTCTGTAACAGCTTTTAATCCCAGTATAAACCAGTCTGTAACAGCTTTTAATCCCAGTATAAACCAGTGTGTAGCAGCTTTTAATCCCAGTATAAACCAGTCTGTAACAGCTTTTAATCCCAGTATAAACCAGTCTGTAGCAGCTTTTAATCCCAGTATACACCAGTCTGTAGCAGCTTTTAATCCCAGTATAAACCAGTGTGTAGCAGCGTTTAATCCCAGTATAAACCAGTGTGTAGCAGCTTTTAATCCCAGTATAAACCAGTGTGTAGCAGCGTTTAATCCCAGTATAAACCAGTCTGTAACAGCTTTTAATCCCAGTATAAACCAGTCTGTAGCAGCTTTTAATCCCAGTATAAACCAGTCTGTAGCAGCTTTTAATCCCAGTACAAACCAGTCTGTAGCAGCTTTTAATCCCAGTATAAACCAGTCTGTAGCAGCTTTTAATCCCAGTATAAACCAGTCTGTAGCAGCTTTTAATCCCAGTATAAACCAGTCTGTAGCAGCGTTTAATCCCAGTATAAACCAGTCTGTAGCAGTTTTTAATCCCAGTATGAACCAGTGTGTAGCAGTTTTTAATCCCAGTATAAACCAGTCTGTAACAGCTTTTCATCCCAATATAAACCAGTGTGTAGCAGCTTTTAATCCCAGTATAAACCAGTCTGTAGCAGCTTTTAATCCCAGTATAAACCAGTCTGTAGCAACTTTTAATCCCAGTATAAACCAGTCTGTAGCAGCTTTTAATCCCAGTATAAACCAGTCTGTAGCAGCTTTTAATCCCAGTATGAACCAGTGTGTAGCAGCTTTTAATCCCAGTATAAACCAGTGTGTAGCAGCTTTTAATCCCATTATAAACCAGTCTGTAGCAGCTTTTAATCCCAGTATAAACCAGTCTGTAACAGCTTTTTAATCCCAGTATAAACCAGTGTGTAGCAGCTTTTAATCCCAGTATAAACCAGTCTGTAACAGCTTTTAATCCCAGTATAAACCAGTCTGTAGCAGCTTTTAATCCTAGTATAAACCAGTCTGTAGCAGCTTTTTAATACCAGTATAAACCAGTCTGTAACAGCTTTTGATCCCAGTATAAACCAGTCTGTAGCAGCTTTTGATCCCAGTATAAACCAGTCTGTAGCAGCTTTTAATCCCAGTATAAACCAGTCTGTAGCAGCTTTTGATCCCAGTATAAACCAGTGTGTAGCAGCTTTTAATCCCAGTATAAACCAGTCTGTAGCAGCTTTTAATCCCAGTATAAACCAGTGTGTAGCAGCTTTTAATCCCAGTATAAACCAGTGTGTAGCAGCTTTTAATCCCAGTATAAACCAGTGTGTAACAGCTTTTAATCCCAGTATAAACCAGTGTGTAGCAGCTTTTAATCCCAGTATAAACCAGTGTGTAGCAGCTTTTCATCCCAGTATAAACCAGTCTGTAGCAGCTTTTAATCCCAGTATAAACCAGTCTGTAGCAGCTTTTAATACCAGTATAAACCAGTCTGTAACAGCTTTTGATCCCAGTATAAACCAGTCTGTAGCAGCTTTTGATCCCAGTATAAACCAGTCTGTAGCAGCTTTTAATCCCAGTATAAACCAGTCTGTAGCAGCTTTTGATCCCAGTATAAACCAGTGTGTAGCAGCGTTTAATCCCAGTATAAACCAGTCTGTAGCAGCTTTTAATCCCAGTATAAATCAGTGTGTAGCAGCGTTTAATCCCAGTATAAACCAGTGTGTAACAGCTTTTAATCCCAGTATAAACCAGTGTGTAACAGCTTTTAATCCCAGTATAAACCAGTCTGTAACAGCTTTTAATCCCAGTATAAACCAGTCTGTAGCAGCTTTTAATCCCAGTATAAACCAGTCTGTAGCAGCTTTTAATCCCAGTATAAACCAGTCTGTAGCAGCTTTTAATCCCAGTATAAACCAGTCTGTAGCAGCTTTTAATCCCAGTATAAACCAGTCTGTAGCATCTTTTAATCCCAGTATAAACCAGTCTGTAGCAGCGTTTAATCCCAGTATAAACCAGTCTGTAGCAGTTTTTAATCCCAGTATAAACCAGTCTGTAGCAGTTTTTAATCCCAGTATAAACCAGTCTGTAACAGCTTTTCATCCCAATATAAACCAGTGTGTAGCAGCTTTTAATCCCAGTATAAACCAGTCTGTAGCAGCTTTTAATCCCAGTATAAACCAGTCTGTAGCAACTTTTAATCCCAGTATAAACCAGTCTGTAGCAGCTTTTAATCCCAGTATAAACCAGTGTGTAGCAGAGTTTAATCCCAGTATAAACCAGTCTGTAACAGCTTTTAATCCCAGTATAAACCAGTGTGTAGCAGCGTTTAATCCCAGTATAAACCAGTCTGTAACAGCTTTTAATCCCAGTATAAACCAGTCTGTAACAGCTTTTAATCCCAGTATAAACCAGTCTGTAGCAGCTTTTAATCCCAGTATAAACCAGTCTGTAGCAGCTTTTAATCCCAGTATAAACCAGTCTGTAGCAGCTTTTAATCCCAGTATAAACCAGTCTGTAGCAGCTTTTAATCCCAGTATAAACCAGTCTGTAGCAGCTTTTAATCCCAGTATAAACCAGTCTGTAGCAGCGTTTAATCCCAGTATAAACCAGTCTGTAGCAGCTTTTAATCCCAGTATGAACCAGTGTGTAGCAGCTTTTAATCCCAGTATAAACCAGTGTGTAGCAGCTTTTAATCCCAGTATAAACCAGTGTGTAGCAGCTTTTAATCCCAGTATAAACCAGTCTGTAGCAGCTTTTAATCCCAGTATAAACCAGTCTGTAACAGTTTTTAATCCCAGTATAAACCAGTGTGTAGCAGCTTTTAATCCCAGTATAAACCAGTCTGTAACAGCTTTTAATCCCAGTATAAACCAGTCTGTAGCAGCTTTTAATCCCAGTATAAACCAGTCTGTAGCAGCTTTTTAATACCAGTATAAACCAGTCTGTAACAGCTTTTTATCCCAGTATAAACCAGTCTGTAGCAGCTTTTGATCCCAGTATAAACCAGTCTGTAGCAGCTTTTAATCCCAGTATAAACCAGTCTGTAGCAGCTTTTGATCCCAGTATAAACCAGTGTGTAGCAGCTTTTAATCCCAGTATAAACCAGTCTGTAACAGCTTTTAATCCCAGTATAAACCAGTCTGTAGCAGCTTTTAATCCCAGTATAAACCAGTCTGTAGCAGCTTTTAATCCCAGTATAAACCAGTCTGTAGCAGCTTTTGATCCCAGTATAAACCAGTGTGTAGCAGCTTTTAATCCCAGTATAAACCAGTCTGTAGCAGCTTTTAATCCCAGTATAAACCAGTGTGTAGCAGCTTTTAATCCCAGTATAAACCAGTGTGTAGCAGCTTTTAATCCCAGTATAAACCAGTGTGTAACAGCTTTTAATCCCAGTATAAACCAGTGTGTAGCAGCTTTTAATCCCAGTATAAACCAGTGTGTAGCAGCTTTTAATCCCAGTATAAACCAGTCTGTAACAGCTTTTAATCCCAGTATAAACCAGTCTGTAACAGCTTTTAATCCCAGTATAAACCAGTGTGTAGCAGCTTTTAATCCCAGTATAAACCAGTCTGTAGCAGCTTTTAATCCCAGTATAAACCAGTCTGTAACAGCTTTTAATCCCAGTATAAACCAGTCTGTAACAGCTTTTAATCCCAGTATAAACCAGTGTGTAGCAGCTTTTAATCCCAGTATAAACCAGTGTGTAGCAGCTTTTAATCCCATTATAAACCAGTCTGTAGCAGCTTTTAATCCCAGTATAAACCAGTGTGTAGCAGCTTTTAATCCCAGTATAAACCAGTGTGTAACAGCTTTTAATCCCAGTATAAACCAGTGTGTAGCAGCTTTTAATCCCAGTATAAACCAGTGTGTAGCAGCTTTTCATCCCAGTATAAACCAGTCTGTAACAGCTTTTAATCCCAGTATAAACCAGTGTGTAGCAGCTTTTAATCCCAGTATAAACCAGTCTGTAACAGCTTTTGATCCCAGTATAAACCAGTCTGTAATAGCTTTTAATCCCAGTATAAACCAGTCTGTAACAGCTTTTAATCCCAGTATAAACCAGTGTGTAGCAGCTTTTAATCCCAGTATAAACCAGTCTGTAACAGCTTTTAATCCCAGTATAAACCAGTCTGTAGCAGCTTTTAATCCCAGTATAAACCAGTCTGTAACAGCTTTTGATCCCAGTATAAACCAGTCTGTATCAGCTTTTAATCCCAGTATAAACCAGTCTGTAACAGCTTTTAATCCCAGTATAAACCAGTGTGTAGCAGCTTTTAATCCCAGTATAAACCAGTCTGTAACAGCTTTTAATCCCAGTATAAACCAGTATGTAGCAGCTGTCTGATTGGGAGGTAAAATGATGTAAAATGAATGTATGAATAGATGTAGCAGCATAAAGGTCGACCAGAAGAAGAAAGCAGAATTTATTACTAACAGAACTTTGTAGAAATAACACACAGATCAACAGTGACCAAACCTTTTCTCATCTCATCATTCTCTCAAGTCTTGGCTTTCAGGAGAAAAATATTGTTATTGAAACAAACACACAACAGAAACTATTTCCATGTTTCCACTTTTTCCTCATTTCCAGTTATTCCTGCTACTATTTACCTGCTATCCTCACTAAACCAACTCCAGCTTATAATGAATTCTAATTAATAACATATTTATACTTTTTTCTATCAATTTTATTATTTATTCATTTCCCCTACCCCTCAGTCCAATGCAGGGAAGCTGGGGCCTATCCCAGCAATCAGCAGGTGAGAGGCAGGTACACCTGGACAGGTGGCCAGTCCATCGCAGGGCCAACATAAAGAGACAACTCCTGCTCGGGAGAATTGAGACCAGTCAACCTACAAAGTCTTTGTATGGTGGGAGGAAGCCGAAGAACCTGGAGTGAACCCAGGCATATACTCCACACAGAAAGGCCGCTGTTCCAGCCGAGGATCGAACCAGTGACCTAGCTGTGAGGCCACAGTGCTAACTGCTACACCACCGTGCAGCCTTCAGTTTTATTATGTAATGGAAGTTAAAGGATTAAATGAACATGCTCCCATCATGCTGAGTTTCCATTCACAGTGACTGATAGATGAGAGGGTTTATTGTTTTCTGAAAATTTTAGTACCTGACGAAGAAAACCACAGCTCTACATCTCTTCCTGCTACAGCCAGTCCTCCCTGGTCTCCGGGGGCTCTGCTTGGGCCTTCCTGGGTGGTCCCCTGCCTGGGTTTCATGCTGCTGCTACTTGGCCTGGTCTTGGAGGGGGTGCGGTTGCATTTTCACAGCTGGTTGTCTGGTTTCGTATGTTTTTCAGTCCTCTTTTAATCCTCCTGTTAGATCCGGGCGCATTACAGAACTTTAGCCATATTCCCAGCAATGCGTAACAGAAGTCACCAGACAGACCTACCGAGTTTGTAGCATGTAAACAAACAGAAAAAACATGGTGACAATAAAGGAGGTTAGCATTTGGTCAATTTTGAGATCACGGTTTAAAGAACAGCAGCAGCGCCATCGCAGACGTTACGTACGGCCCGAAACTTAACGGCAGGCCACTCTCGTCCTTTTTCTTCTCCAGCGTTTCATGTTGCCCCACCGTCGCGCAAAGTACATAAGAACCATGATAATCACACATGTGCATAATTAAAAGCAAATATATTTTTGCCCTTAGCGTTAGCTGCTAATGCGGGAGCTAATAAGCTGCTAAAAGTTAAAGTTTTACTGCGTTTATAGTCCGACTTCCTTCCGACAGAAGCGCCAGGTTTTTGCGCATGCTCAGATGTAAAAGATTAAATCAGATCTACGGGTCTACATGCAGGAACACAGTCTCATTTCTTATAATCAGATTATGCTGTCTACATAATGACTGGAATAATCTGATTACTCCAGAAATCAGATTTTTGGTGTTTACAGATTCAGGTCTCCATGACAATGAAATCTCCATATTCCCCCTCACAAACAGCTGAGCGGTCATGTGATCAGTCATGTGAACGACTGGATCAGAACTGCTTAGAAACCGTTCCACCTTCATGAGCATCATTTTCAGAGTAAAGAAAGGAGAGCAGAAAAACCTGTTTGGTGTCATAAAAGTTTTTATGAATTTCACTTTTCGACCAACGTTTTCTTTGAAATGAGAACAGAAATGACTTCCTTCAGTCTGCAGGGACAAAAACAACACAGGGACGAGATCTTATCAAACATCTCCTTCATTCTTTTAATAGTAGACATTGTGCCACAAAAATGTCACGTCCGCAGCCACCAATCACGTGCTGAGATTTCTAATTCCACCTACGTTTCATGTCATTCGCTTCAACTGCTTCTCTGCACGATCTGAAATCACTTCTTACATTTATGTATAAATATATACAGTTTATATTCATCGTGAGCCGGATGGTGGCGACGCCCCCGGACGCAGCACACGGAACCAGCAGAGCGCACACACATATTTACACCAACAGGAATGTGGAGCCAAGGCCTGAATGTGGTGGATCTCCTGCCGTGAAGGCACGTGGACTGTGGGTGGGATGGAGCGAAGGAGCGCGTGATGAGCTGGAGCGTGCACGCTGCTGGTTTGAGCGTGTGCGTCATGGGAGGCGGCGTTGGCCGGAGGTCGTGCTGCTCTGCGCGGCGGCGAAGAGCAGCACGACGTCGCCAACAGCAGCTCGTTTACGTCACACACGGTTAAAAACTGTTTACATGTGTTTCTCCAGAATGAGTGTGAATCAAAGAGGCCGGGGTGGGGGGGTTACCATCCTATTGCTGACTCATGGGGGGTCTGTGGTGTTGGATCTGCACACACAGTTACACGGCGATCTGCTCAGTCTTCCTCCGGCCTTCCTTCCTGTGGAGCATGGTAACATTGGGCTGGGTCATGGGCTGGGGGGGGCGGGGCAGGGGGGCTTGGCTGTTTTGGGCTCTCAGCAGCAGCCTCCAGACGAGGTGTTGACCGGCTTGCTCTGGATCTTGACGTTGGACTTCTCAGAGGCGCCGGCCGTGGCCCCGGGGCCCATCCTCTTCTTGATCTCGGCCGCCATGGTCATGAAGGCCTGCTCCACGTTGGTGGCACTCTTGGCGCTGGTCTCCAGGAACGGGATCCCCAGGTTGTCTGCAAACTCCTGGGGAGGGAAGAGAGGACGTGTCATGGAAGTTCAGCTGACCTGAACAGCACCAGGCTCATCACTGCTAGCTTAGTCCTGAGGTAACAACGCTTTATTACTTTAAGTTCTAAAAAAGTTATTAACTTGTTATACCACATTATTTACTATTAACAGTATAAACTCCTAACTAGATTCATCATTAACCTCGTTTTCCATAATTATTAACTTTTATCTTAATTAGTAGCAGCTATAACCTGCTGTTAAGCATTATTAAATGTACTACCTGTTATTAACTATACTGGTCGTTAATAACTGCTAAGACAGATTTAATAACTAATAATAACATAATAGCTTTTATGCCAGAAATGATTAATGTATTAATAATTAACTTGCAGTTAACTTATTAACCATTATTACTAGGGCCCGACCAATTAATCAGCAGGCCAATTAATTCGCCTGATATTAGCCCTTTTCAAAATGGCTAACATCCGCCGTTGTTTTGCCAATTACACACCAATTTATTCTTAATTTCTCATAAAACAGTAAATGCTGTTACGTGTCGGGAGTCTGCAGAATGATGTCCTTGCGGTGTTTGTCCACTAGATGGAGCTCTGACTCCATTCAATCCCACCATCATCCCCCTGTCTTTCAGCAGCGGTAGCTAGTAGCTACATCCAGGTTACATTACAGCAGTGGGCTGAGTGGAGCTTCCCGACAGGTAAGTTTATAATAATGTGAAATTAATGACTCGGCATGTCTCCAGTTTCAGTTTAACTGGTTACCATGTGTAATGACGAGTGACGCGTGCTTCATTGTGTCGATTAGCTTTTTATTTACGCTGCATTGCTAAAGTTGTGCTAAATTAGCTTAAGGTGCTCCCCATTGTAATGTTTTGGCTAACTGCTATAAGTGGAACTTTTATTTTGAAGTGTGAAGCACCGGAACAGGATGTAAAATGTTAGAGCATTGCAACGTTGACTTGTTGCCGTAATAGCACGTCAAAAACCGGCTGATGTCGGCAGTTCACACATATCATGAGGTTAAATTATTACCAAAAAACGGCCAGTCGTAACACCCGTCTATGTTAGCAATAACATCGCTGATATCCCAACCTAGCATAGCATTAGCTAAGTAGCCAGTAACTGCAGAAATAGCGTAAGTGTGTAAAATATCTGAGTACAGAACAAGTGTCATCACTACGTCAGCTGCAGGTTGAGGCGTATTTTAGGAGGAGTGATGTGGATGCAGAGGGGAGGAGTTTTATTCACTGCAGCACCGAAAACTTTATTAACATTACAGCCTGTCTTCACCACGTCATGATGTCATGTCTTAGTTTTACTTTGTCAGAAAATACTAGCGTGAGCGGCTGTAACAGCGACTCTAGGTGTGTCCCAGTTCAGGGTCAGCAAACTTCAAAGTGCGCAGACTACGTAGGCTACAGAGCGTCCTCCGTAGGCTACACACTTTGAAGTTTGCTTAATGTTGGTAAAATGAGACAGCCCACCTAGTCAACAAGAGTTTCCCATAGCAACAACACAGGACGCTGAATCACTTAAACCTCTGAAATTACTCATAGGACATTTCAGAGGACGCTGAACAAGGAGCGGCAACACCGACAGTAAAAAAAAAAAAAAAACACGGTTTGAGGCTCTGTTGTTTTCCAGCCGGTACACACTTCATTAACCCCTTAAAAGCCCATGAATATCAAATATTATTATATTATTATCATTTTAATGTCACCATTTAACAAACATGCTTTAAATGTACTTGGTTTTGTAACGTTTATACTAAAGTGTAGTTAAAAAAAGCATACTTTTTTTAAATAAAACTATTTAAAATTAATAGGACTTCTGAGCTTGGTTGCTGATTCGCCACCGTCTTGTGCGCAATGAATTGTGGGAGAAAAGAGGCTGTGAAGGATGCATCACCAGCAGCCTTCGTTTGGGGCTAAATGAAGTGCGGACTTGAAGGGTGGATTCGAAAGCTCCTTTTAAATTTCGTTGAATTGGGACGTACTTCACGCACCGCGATGACGTATATGGCCGAGAAATCGCAGACCCTGAACTGGTCTGCGTGCAGACCCTGAACTGGGACACACCTTCTATGTGTTAGTTAGTGCCAGACCATGGTGACCATAATATATAAAATACAACTCTATAAAGGAGGACATCTTTTTGACATTTGAGAAAAGCATATCTGGTTTTTATTTTGGTTCATATATGATATATGCCATGATATATTTCATGACAAAGAAAATATTGGCGTAAAGAAAATGTAATTTAGTATTAAAGGGCATCAGAAGGCTGCATAATGTTTAGCTACCTTCACTCATGCTGGTTATATAAGGCGAACACCTCATACATATTTTTCTACCTGTAGTTTAACTTACTTCTAATTTACATCAGCAAGAAGTACAAAAGAAGATATATTTACTTAATTCATCATTCATTTATACGATTCATTTATAGACTGACTGTAAGGTTATATATTTTAACTTCCCAGCTATTTAATGCTTTGTTACATGTTTTTGGAAATTCTCCTGTTCTAAAGTTAAACATATGACGACAAAATATTGTGAAACAGTAAAATGTTCTGCCTGAAATTCAGATTTTTGTTGGTGGATGGATGATGGATGGATGGATGGATGGATGGATGGATGGGTGAGTGGGTGGATGGAGGGTGGGTGGGTGGATGGATGGATGGATGGATGGATGGATGGATGGGTGGATGGATGGGTGGATGGATGATGGGTGGGTGGATGGATGGGTGGATGCAGAGCGACCTTCCTACCTTGGCGGTGGTGTAGTCCACGACCTTCTTCGTTGTCAGGTCGCACTTGTTGCCGACTAGCAGCTTGTTGACGTTCTCGCTGGCATAGCGGTCGATCTCCTGAAGCCACTGCTTGACGTTGTTGAAGGATTCCTGAGGACAAGACCACAAAGAAGAAGATGGAGGTCTTTACTGTCATTGCGCATGATGTTACAATGAAATTCGGAGAACCAGTCCTACAAGTGGCCTAAAAAATAGCAGAGCCAGTAATCTGGAAGCACCCAGAGAAGCAGCTGAAGTACCAGCTTCTGCCAGCAGGTGTCAGTTTAACCTCATCAACCAGACCATTGAGACTGGTTAAAATAAAACAGTCACGGGGCTTCAAGTAAAAACATCCAGAGCCTGAACGTTTTTCTGGGGAGCGGCAGTGCAGGGATCTGATGCAAACACACTACAGGTAAACAACTTGTGGCGTTGTGCTTGGCAGGGCTTAAGATGAGCTACAGTTTAAATGTGAATTTTACAAAGTAAAGGGAATAATAATATAAGGACATGTTAAACTCAGTCAGGCTAAATAATTTAAATTATTCATTTAGCAATAATTTAATTTAGTAAAAAAAAAAAAACAGTTACAGAGCAACGGTGGACTTTAATAACATTTTAATTTTAAATTACAACATTTCCATCGTTTTTGTTCAAAACAATATGAAATTCTGTTATAAAAAATACAAAATAAATGCAGTTTAATACACTAAACTACAAGTCACGTGACAGTATGTGTAAATTAACAGAGAAATGCTTTAACGGATTTATTAACTGCAGATGAAGACGTGCTGTAACCAGAAACGATGTCCAGGCTTGTTGCTGCTTCACTGTTTAGGTTTCATGTTTGTCTCATGCTTGTTTATTGAAAGTGTGTAAAGTCCAGTAAAGACATGGTGTGTGTGTTGATTTACAAAGTTTAATTTCCACTGATGTTCATGACTTATTTTATTTAGTAGAGGACAGTTCTCGTTAATGAAATGCAGAATCTACATTAAAGTGGTCTGATATCAATCAAGAGTTAAACTGTGCACATTACTGGCTGAGTAGCACCTTACACACACACACACACACACACACATACACACACACACACACACACACACACACACACACACCTCTTATTCTTTTAAGGTGGAATTTGGTCTCAGAATAATCGCTTCAATAGCTGATCATGGGCTGTTTAGTGCATAACAAACTCCTGAAATATTTATAGAAGATTTATTGTTGTACTAAATCTCTTTTTCTGAGACCACACACACTATGTTTAATGTAATAAATAAATAAATAAATAAATAAATAAAATGAAACTATGATGAAAAACCAACCCAATATAGTACCCAAAAGCTTATAAATTTAGTGTTAGAACAAAATGTATTACAATATTGGTTATTGTTGGGTGTCAACTTAAACTTGATTGTATTTTACTTTGAAAAGCTCCGTAATGTGAAGCAGTTAAAAGGAAGAAACAGGCTGGTAAAAACAAAACACACCGAAAGAAAAATGATATTTTAGGAAGGAAAAACCATTTCAGGGCCAAATGTAACGTTTTATTGACAAAGATACTTTTTGTTTTACTGACAAACCACTAAATTCCACGTTAACGGCGTTAGCGACCACCCGGAGACGACGTTCAGGCTACAGCTGAACCCGGCGGAGAAAACGAAGTGTGGAATATTCTCACTATTTGCTGAACACTGAAAACATGCAGCAGCAAGTTCTGCTTATTTTCCAAGATGAATACGTGTAATTTCCGACTTTAACGTTGTTCATTGTTCAACTCGTTTTCTGCAATTCAGAGTCTGAACCACAAAGTTTTTTTTCCTGAATCATAGTGAAAAGCCGGAGATCCGGCACGGTGCCGGAATACTCTGAACAAATCTGAATAAAATCCTTCCTGCAGAACAAATGTTCACCACATCACTGAAAAGTTTCCAGCCATCAGCTGGGGCTTCCTGAGTGTTGCATTGTGGGTAACCTGGCGGTTTTGCTCAGTCATCATGAGTAATGAGTATTTTCTGTATTTTTTTGGCCCACCTGATCCGTCACGTCGTACACCACGATGATGCCGTGAGCTCCTCGGTAGTAACTGGACGTGATGGTGCGGAACCGCTCCTGACCGGCCGTGTCCCACTGAGGAGGCAAATCAGAGCTCAGTAAACCCAAACATCACAGACTCCGCCCACACCAGCGGCTCATGGGCACCGTCTGGACTTACGATCTGCAGTTTTATGGTCTTCCCGTCCAGCTCGATGGTCCTGATCTTGAAATCCACACCGATGGTGCTGATGTAGCTCTCTGTGTACGTGTCATCCTGAGGTGGAACAGACAGGTGAGTGCGATACCTGCAGGTGACAGGCTGCCGACACGTGAAGCTGTTCTGTAACTTACTGCGAACCGGAGGAGGAGACAAGACTTTCCGACACCAGAGTCCCCGATCAGCAGCAGCTTGAATAAGTAGTCACTGTGGAGACACGCAGAGCTCATTTTACTGATAACTACTGATACACACACACATACATAAATATATACACATACATATACAAAAAATATTTAATTACTGTAATTATTAAACCATCTGTTTTTATAATACTAATTAATCATAAACCCGATAATAACAATAATAATAATAATTTATAAAGCCCTTTATTTGGACTGAATCCATTATTTATTCCCTCTATAGAGCTTTTAGTAAGAAGTTATTAACCTTCAGAAAGATTTATGAAGCAGTAGAGGAATATTAATGAGATAAAATTGATCCAGGTTTCTAAACGACAGTTTTCTTCATGTGTGAAACAAATGTCAGCAATGATCTGCTATCGTCCTGCTCTCCAGTTTACTTCATTTCCTTTATGACTTTAAATCAGGCACCTCCCACTCTGAGACCCCACCCCTCACACAAGAGGAGGAATGAGTAGTTCTGGGATCCCAGGGACCAGCTGGGACTGGGAATGTCAGGATAAGGACACTACGCCCTGGTCACCAGCTGGACCTCAGTGAGGGGATCCTCAGTAAGATATATGCCAGCATTGCTGCTTGGTGTCTGATGTCAGAACAGATTTAATGCTGAGAGCTGCTCGGCGCCCCCTGCAGACGGAGCTTCAGTACTACAGTGTTGCTGCACAGCGGAGCGCCATCTTCATGGAATTCTAGGGAATTCTAGGTTGATCTAAAACTTAAACCGTTATATCAGGGGAACGCCCAGGACTCCAGACTAACTTTTTTTAGAGGAGCACGGTGGTCCCTAACTTAAAGTTTTAGGGGTACAAACAGAAAATTTAGGGGCGCACACTGAAATCTCCTTGCATGGCAAATATTCACATTTCCTCTCATTTTCACTGTATTAGTGATAAAAACAACCTATAAATTCAGAAATCAAAGTGTTTATAATTCACATTTTTTGTGCAGCAGTTGACATAAAAAACGTCTTACTCGCTGCACTAATACAAAAGAAGTAAACACAGAACTTATCAATCAAAAATCAAATAAAATCAGATTTGATTTGATTTTCACTTTGTAATTGAAGCAGAACGGCATCTTTGTCCCCATCATCCCCCACAGGACATGGTACGACTGGTCCATGTAGTTCCTGGTAATAAACAGCTTCAGGGCCTGATGCTCCTCCAGCCGCTGTTCCCACTCCTCAGTAAGAACAGCAGCTATTGGCTGTCCTACAAGTCGCTAAGCAGCATCATCAGCCTGGTACATAAAGCTGTAATGGATGCTGCCATAAAGAGGGCCGTAGTGGGAAAGACAGAAAATGATAAAAAGACAACCTAAAAATGTTTAGAACAAAGAATAAATAAATAAAATAATAATTGTGTCAATATTTTCTCTATTTTTTAATTCCGTTTTTAAGTGTATTTTGTTTTTTAATTAGGAGTCTGGAACTTTTTAAATATTTCCTCCACACTCTTCATTAACAGACGTTACTGTGACGGTAAACCAGCAGGATCCTCCAGCAGCAGCTTCTACGTTTCATTTCCAGCCTGGTCATGAAACAGAGCTGAACGTCGTCTGAATGCAGCTGCTGCTGCTGCGAGAAGACCAAGCCTCGTATGAGAGGGTCTGCACAGCACCGCTCCTCGTTGGGAAGATAAACTCCCTTCATTCACCTCCGTCTCCAAAAGTCTCCAGTAACACCAGAAAAACTCGCTAGAGGGTCTGAAAACTCGCTAAATACAACCACAAAGTCGCTACGCTGGCTACACTGAGGAATAATAAATTCCCCCAAAGACCCGCCTCTTTCCACACATTAGCCAATAACAGTGCTCGTTTGTCCCCGCCCACACACACACATTGGCTGTCGTCTTCTTCGTTGGTGTTCGTCTCCATTTCTCGTATTAAAGTTAGTTTGAGTCAAACCAGCAGCTGATTTGTTTTTACTGTGAACTACGGGGCTGAAGAGGGAACAGAAGTTTGTTAGAACTAAATAAATTAAATTATAACTCCTACAAGAAAAACACCGAACATAACCTCGGCGTTGTAGAGCAGATGAAACATTCACTCAAACCGTCTCAGAGACCGTTTGGTCGCAGTCTGGAGCCCTGCAGGTTAACCAGGAGCAGCTGGACCAGGTAGCCTCCCTGCCCCCCTCCCAGAAAGAGAAGCCTCAACCAGGCCGAGCAGCATGAGGAGGGAACCTGAGTCCCTGACACACTGTCCGTTACACACACTCACAGAAACAGACCTACACACACACACAACCTTGAAAAGCTGAATTTGAGAGGCTTAAATTAATTTCTGTTTCCAGCAGGTTCTGTAGGTTTAGCAAAGAAAAGAAAAGCACATCATCGTCCAGCTGATAGACCAGTGTGTAAACCAGCTGCTGGCTCTGTGTTCTAACAGACTCGTTCACGTTCAGAGTGTAAAATATCCACTTTATCATGTCCACTTTAACATGTGAGCTTCTGTTAACCAGCTGCAGTGATTTGTACTCTTTCGTATTCTTTCCATAACCTGCGTGTCTTCGCCATCTTGGCCTGCTTTAGGGCTACTCTGCCTGAATAAAATACCCCTAAATTTCATTAATTTGTCAAGTTTATCAGGAAAAATCCACATATCGGCCGATATTTTAATCTATCGCTTAATGCTTGTAAACTAGCTAGACAACAAGCTGCACACGCCTTGACTTCAAGCTTCTTCCGGATGTGCAGGAGAGCTAAAATGATGTAAAATGAATGTATGAATAGATATAGCAGCATAAAGGTCGACCAGAAGAAGAAAGCAGAATTTATTACTAACAGAACTTTGTAGAAATAACACACAGATCAACAGTGACCAAACCTTTTCTCATCTCATCGTTCTCTCAAGTCTTGGCTTTCAGGAGAAAAAATATTGTTATTGAAACAAACACACAACAGAAACTATTTCCATGTTTCCACTTTTTCCTCATTTCCAGTTATTCCTGCTACTATTTACCTGCTATCCTCACTAAACCAACTCCAGCTCAGCTGCTTTGTGGCGCCACCGTGCATCAGAAACGTCTTCTTGGCTTTATTCCAGCCATAGAGGAGCATTATTTTTCTTCTTTTCACACACACATAGAACTTTCTGCTCACTGGTTGATCTTTGGCTGCTCCTGATTGGACGTTACCGTCAATCTAAACTCTCTGATTGGTGGAAAGTCTGACAGGAAGTGGCTTCATCATCATGTCCAGGTCTAAATAGAGGTCTCTTAGCAACATAGTAGTGATGGTGATGTTTTTATGGTGAAATGTGATAAATAATGCTGTTATCATGGATCATTGTGGATTTACCAGATAGAGTCTCTGAATAAAACTACATTTAGTGGCTGGATTGTAAACCTCCTGGATGGGATAGAAATGCCTGGAAATCTTCTGTAGATCAGCTAAAGGGTAAAATATCCATCACATTTACCCCACAGAGCTACACACCACCGCTCCTGGTGGTGGAGGAGGTGGAGCTCAGAGACCTGCTGGAGGTTTGAGGGTTACATCAGGTGAAATTACTTCATTATGTGCTTGCAGATACAAATTACCTTGTATTTTAAGTACCAAAAAGATTAATTAGAAATGAACATCTGACTTGTCTAAGAACAGTTTCGTGGAAATAAATAAATTCACTAGTGACAGAACTTTTTGTTTTAGAAACTTAGATGCTGATTTGTTGTATGTCCTATATCGTTCCAGCCAGATACATATATTAGAAATATTCAAATACCTAATCATTTTAATTTATCTCATAATATTTGTACAAATCATGGCTTTGTTTTTTAATGGTTAATGAAAAACAGATACTCAGATTAACCTTTATTTGTTCCGAAACCTCTTTATTGTTCTTATTTACATTTATTCACTAACTTATAAAACGTCTCAGTCTATTTTTCACCTACGTTTGTTTAATCTTTTATGTTTGGTCCAGATGTTCTTACACAGACTGGAGTTTTGGTTTCTTATCCTGCACAGACAGAACCTTGTTGGTTCTGTGGTTAACACCGGGTCTCGAGACACTTTTTCTTTATTTATCTAGACTTTTTAAAGCGTCAATAATCGTTGAATCACTGGATAAAGAATGATCCATGACAGAGCTACTCTTTGGTTGAAGTCACGCAGTGAAGTTACAGTTATTACCAAACCAACTTCCTTTTTGCAGGGTTCAGTCACGGCCCGGCCCGACTCGGCCCACAACAACTCGGTTTGGCTTGTGTTTTCACCCAAAAGCTGCAGTCTGTCAGCAGAACTGAGCCCGTGTGTCGGTAACGCAAAGTAACCACCAACTGTCAGTATAACTAAACCAGCTAAATAACCAAACCGTCAGAGTAGCTGCTAATTGTTAGCATGCTAGCTGCTAGTTCTAGTTAGCTAAAGTGAGCTGACAAACATAGCGAACAAAACGAGGGCAATTCTCTCATTTCCTCGACGTTTTGTTGATCGGAATATGTTGACTGAAGTGGGTTTGGTGAGGATATCGGTCTCGGCAGATGCTGCGTACAGCTCTGTAACCGAGCACCGACGACAAAGCAGCTGACATTCATTTTGTATTCAGCCTGCCGGTCCGCCCGGCTAGCTGACGTTAGCTTAGCAGCATCTCCCCGGCAGAACTGACAGTTCAACCGGACCTGTCATAATCCACACCGAAATGGTACTTACTATTCAGGATTCATGGCTGACTACTGGATGTAATCTATCGTTGCTGTGAATGCTGCTGAAGGTTGTCACCGATGAATCTTTAACTGGCCTCAGAGTCAAGAAAAGACACCGTGAGTTTTTTTTGTTTTTTGGTTTTTTTTTTTCGCCAAGAACAGGCTAAACTGGTTGTCGCAGCCAGAACAGTGTAATCGAATCAAATATGGCTGTCTGACTACAAGCTACCCGGAAATGACAGGCTATGGGAATCATGGGTAATGTAGTTTGAATGAACAAATAAAGAAACTATATACAAAAGAAAATAACCATAAACAAATAAATAAATATTAATAATTATAATTATTGTTATTATTGCATCATCAAATGATAATATAAAGCGGTTTGAAAAAGGAGTCGGAAGAAGTATACACTGTTCTTGGATATCCCACCCCCTTTTACTCATTATGGTTTATATATATCTATGTACTATGTAATATCCATATACCACATTATTATCAAAATTAATATGTATACAGCCTAAATATCTATATCAATAAACATTTGCTACATCCAATATATATATATATGATTTTTTATACCTCTTTTAAATATATTTGTTTGTGATTTGCTTTATGTTTTGTTCCAGACTGTTCCGAAGTGTCACCCCATAGCATGATGTGCACATACTTTTCATTGTTGTTCTTACTTTTTGTTTTTTTTAAAATTGCTCTCTCCGCTCAGATTATAGCCTCCTTCCCTTTCTGTGAACATTCTATGGACATTTTTTGTAATCGATTATTTCATGCTTTGTACATTATTTACTCTGTTTTAATTTGGACCAAGTCCATAAATTTCAATGTGCATGCTTTTATAAAAAGTGGGTTTGTTTGTTTTCTGTATCCTTCTTTATTTGTTGTCCTTATTGCAATAATATGAGACTAAATATATTTTTTTGAATATTTATTGTGACATAAAGTTTTCTTATTTTAATGCTGACCATTCAGTTTTTGATGTAGTACTTTAAGAGCTGAATGCAGCTTCTCCATGTCTGGTTCTGACTCTGGAACTGATAAGAACCTGGATCCAGATGACCTGAGGGTTCTGGTAGGTTCATACTGGGTCAAGAGGTCTCTGATGTATGTTGGTCCTAAACCATTCAGAGCTTTCTAGACCAGCAGCAGAACTTTAAAGTCTATCCTCTGACAGACCGGCAGCCAGTGTAAAGACCTCAGAGCTGGACTGATGTGGTCCACTTTCTTGGTCTTAGTGAGGACTGGAGCAGCAGAGTTCTGGATCAGCTGCAGGTGTCTGACTGATGTTTTAGGTAGAACCTGTAAAAACACTGTTACAATAATCAAGCCGACTAAAGATGGAAGCTGGACTAGTTTTTCCAGGTCCTGCTGACACATCAGATCTTTTACCCTTGATATGTCCTTAAGCTGATAGTAGACTGACGTTGTGGTTCCCTTCATGTGTTTCCCAAAGTTTAGGTTTAGGTTACACCCAGATTTCTGGCCTGGTTGGTGGTTTTTAAGTCTAAGTCCATCACTAGACCCAGATTTCTGGTCTGGTTGGTCGTATTTAGGTCTGAGTCCATCACTAGACCCAGATTTCTGGCCCGGTTTGTTGGTTTTTAGGTCCGAGTCCAGCACTAGACCCAGATTTCTGGCCCGGTTGGTGGTTTTTTAGGTCCGAGTCCATCACTAGACCCAGATTTCTGGTCTGGTTGGTCGTATTTAGGTCTGAGTCCATCACTAGACCCAGATTTCTGGCCCGGTTGGTGGTTTTTAGGTCCGAGTCCATCACTAGACCCAGATTTCTGGCCCGGTTGGTGGTTTTTAGGTCCGAGTCCATCACTAGACCCAGATTTCTGGCCCGGTTGGTGGTTTTTTAGGTCCAAGTCCATCACTAGACCCAGATTTCTGGTCTGGTTGGTCGTATTTAGGTCTGAGTCCATCACTAGACCCAGACTTCTGGCCCGGTTGGTGGTTTTTAGGTCCGAGTCCATCACTAGACCCAGATTTCTGGCCCGGTTGGTGGTTTTTAGGTCCGAGTCCATCACTAGACCCAGATTTCTGGCCCGGTTGGTGGTTTTTAGGTCCGAGTCCATCACTAGACCCAGATTTCTGGTCTGGTTGGTCGTATTTAGGTCTGAGTCCATCATTAGACCCAGATTTCTGGACTGGTTGGTGGTTTTTAGGTCCGAGTCCATCACTAGACCCAGATTTCTGGTCTGGTTTGTGGTTTTTAGGTCTGAGTCCATCACAAGACCCAGATTTCTGGTCTGGTTGGTGGTTTTTTATGTCCAGGCCCATCACTAGACCCAGATTTCTGGTCTGGTTGGTGGTTTTTTATGTCCAGGCCCATCACTAGACCCAGATTTCTGTTCTGGTTTGTGGTTTTTAGGTCTGAGTCCATCACAAGACCCAGATTTCTGGCCTGGTTGGTGGTTTTTAGGTCCAGGCCCATCACTAGACCCAGATTTCGGACCTGATTGGTGGTTTTTAGGTGTATAGACTGAAGTTCTGTGGTGACATTTAATCGTTTCTCTTTGGCTCCAAAAACCATCAACTCAGTTTAGTTTTTGTTTAACTGCAGAAAGTTCAGACACATCCAGTCATTAATCTCAATACATTTACCAAGAGCCTGTACAGGGCCTCAGTCTCCTGGTGACATTGTAATGTATACCTGTGTGTCATCTGCGTAGCTATGGTAACTAATGTTGTTCTTTATGACCTGTGCCAGTGGGAGCATGTAGATGTTAAACAAAAGAGGCCCCAGGATGGAACCTTGGGGAGCTCCACATGTAATTCTTGTCTGCTCAGATGTAAAATTACCTATTGACACAAAGTACTTCCTGTTCTCTAAATAAGATTTAAACCAGTGTAGCACCAGCAAGGCCACCCAGTTCTCCAGTCGGGAGTAATATATTGTGGTCGACTGAATCAAATGCAGCACTGAGGTCCAGTAAGACTAAGACTGACATTTTTCCATTGTCTGTATACAAACATATGTCATTAATGACTTTGGTCAGAGCATCTTGGTGCTGTGGTGCTGTCTAAAACCTGACTGGAAGACATGGTAGCCATTGTTTTGTGTTAAAAAGTCGTTTAGTTGATGAAAAACAATTTTTTATGATCTTACTGAGAAACAGAAGATCTGCGATCGGTCTGTAGTTGCTCATTTGTGTCTAGATTGTCCACACCTAACTAAAGACCAGTTCACAATCTGGACCAGATCTGGCTCCAAAGTCTTTGAGACCTGTGTCATGGTGGTTAAACTGGTTTTCATGGACCAGTATGTCTCCTGAACCTGCTGCTGATGAACCAACTGTTGGTCTGATATTCTGGGTCTTGTCTGTGAAGAATTTGGCGAACTCATTGCAGCCTTGGTGGAATAAAGTTCAGGTGCTACTGACACAGGAGGGTTTGTTATCCTGTCCACAGCAGCGAATAAGACCCGAGCTTCATGACAGTTTCTGCTAATAGTGTCAGAGAAATAGGACTTCCTGCATTCCACAGGTGTAGATTTTAAGAGTGAAGTTTCTCTTTATGTAATAATGAACCTGTAGATTTGTTTTCCTCCATCTACGCTCAACTTTCTGACACTCTTCTTCCATTTTTCACCAGTGTGGAATTTCTCCACGGAGACTTTTTCCTTCCAGAGACCATCTTCACCTTAACAGGAGCAATAGCCTATTAATATCCAAGTACTCCACTGCGTGGCTGGCCAGAAAAGGTCTAAAAGAAGAAAAAATAATGACATGGCCTCCTTGTTCACCTGATCTTAACCCCATAGAGAACCTGTGGTCCCTCATCAAATATGAGATCTACAGGGAGGGAAAACAGTACACCTCTCTGAACAGGGTCTGGGAGGCTGTGGTTGCTGCTGCACGCAATGTTGATCGTGAACAGATCAAGACACTGACAGAATCTATGGATGGCAGGCTTTTGAGTGTCCTCACAAAGAAAGGTGGTTATATTGGTCACTGACTTGTTTTTGTTTTGTTTTTGAATGCCAGAAATGTATATTTGTAAATTTTGAGTTGTTATATTGGTTTCCCTGGTGAAAATAAATAAGTGAAATGGGTATATATTTGGTTTTTGTTAAGTTGCCTAATAATTATGTACAGTAATAGTCACCTGTACACAGATATCCTCCTAAGATACTAAAACTAAAAAAGCCCCACTCCAACTTCCAAACATATTCAGCTTTGATATTTGAGTCTTTTGTGTTCATTGCGAACATAGTTGTTGTTCTATAATAAAATTAATCCTCAAAAATACAACTTGCCTAATAATTCTGCACACACTGTATGTGCTGAGTCAGCCCAACATTGTCTAGACTGTGACTCAGATCTTTGGTTCCTCTGTCCTGAGGGTTGTCTACATGGATGTTAACAGGAGGACTTTTGTTCCCAGGGCCTTATACCTCCTCAACTCTACTTTTTCCCCAACCCTCACTGCATCATAACCCACCCATTCACCATCTAAGGCCCCTAATTCCCTCATCCACACACCTTCATCCTCCATAACAATGATGGACCTGAACTGGCTACCTTTACAGACTGTTATCATGTCAACTCATCCTGCTCCACACTCAACACACTGCTATTTGCACAGCTGGTATTCCCATATCATTAGCGCCCTAGCAAAATAGCCAAAGTTATATTTTGTCTAAATTGTGATGTCTTACTACTCTCCTAATATTACTGATTGACTGCATAATTTCCCTTTAAAATCTTTAAAAAATGACTGATGCAAATATGCTATGATGCTAACGACATGTATATACAGCCCACTTTTTCACATTTATTTATCCTAATTACTCCCTCACCACTACCATTTTGTTATTTGATTTGGTGTGTATAACTGCCTGTGTGTCTTTAATTGCCCCATTTAATTAAGGAGAATTTTTATATTATATTATAAATAACTAGAAGCTAAAAGAAATGGATAAAACTTGATCTTAGTGACTTGAGTCACTGAAGAAGAACTAATGCACTGCAACTTGTCACCACCAGGTGGTGCTGAAGTCCTTCATCCGCTAACAGTTGTGAATTGGCGGTGTGTAAATAAAGCTTAATTGAATTGAATAAATCAGATCTGTTTATTGTGCACAGACTTATAATTTACTGGAAACTTCTTACTGTAAACTGAACTCTAAAACTTTAAGACTTGTTTTATGAGGACTTCCATTAGGTCCCGTCCCCACATTATGAGAAAAACAACAGTGTGTGTTACTATCCAAGTGTTTTCCTTTAATGTCCAGATGATCATTTTGTCTTCATACACTGGTTTTACATCCATCATTTTAGAAACAATAAAAAAATAGAACTGAAAATGTACATAATACACCTCATACATATAGATTCATATATTCTGTTCTTTACATCAGTAAAAATGTGGCTCATGTATAAAAAGACAAACTAGTGAACAGAACCTTTACTTTTTTCTTCACAGTTATTCCATGAAATGATCGTCAGAGCAGGATGAAGAGGAGGCTTCAGGCACTTTCTTTCACCAGCTGATCTGTGCCAGCACAGGACGAACACACAAGGACGCACAGACACCTCAGCTCTCTCAAAACAGGTCATGCTGGACACGGTGGGACATTTCTGACTGCAAATGCAGGAATCAGGACGGGGCCGAGGTTCCACACGTTCATTGTGTTTTAATATCACTGATGAGCGGAAGCTGATTTTTATCAGAACACAGAAATAAATGTGAGAAAATGTGAAATAAAATATCTCCAGCAAAGAAATACAGCAGTTAAATCTCATGTTGATGAAGCTGAATATAAACCTCCAGCAGGTCTACCTGAGGTCAGTCTCCTCTACAGAAGTTTCCCAGCATTTCTATCCGTCCAGGAGGTTTACAATCCAGCCACTAAATGTAGTTTTATTCAGAGACTCTATCTGGTAAATCCACAATGATCCATGATAACAGCATTATTTATCACATTTCACCATAAAAACATCACCATCACTACTATGTTGCTAAGAGACCTCTATTTAGACCTGGACATGATGATGAAGCCACTTCCTGTCAGACTTTCCACCAATCAGAGAGCTTAGATTGACGGTAACGTCCAATCAGGAGCAGCCAAAGATCAACCAGTGAGCAGAAAGTTCTATGTGTGTGTGAAAAGAAGAAAAATAATGCTCCTCTATGGCTGGAATAAAGCCAAGAAGACGTTTCTGATGCACGGTGGCGCCACAAAGCAGCTGAGCTGGAGTTGGTTTAGTGAGGATAGCAGGTAAATAGTAGCAGGAATAACTGGAAATGAGGAAAAAGTGGAAACATGGAAATAGTTTCTGTTGTGTGTTTGTTTCAATAACAATATTTTTTCTCCTGAAAGCCAAGACTTGAGAGAACGATGAGATGAGAAAAGGTTTGGTCACTGTTGGTCTGTGTGTTATTTCTACAAAGTTCTGTTAGTAATAAATTCTGCTTTCTTCTTCTGGTCGGCCTTCATGCTGGTTAACTTGGTTTGTACTGGGATTAAAATCTCCAGCTGCTACAGACTGGTTTAAAAATTAAAAAATAAATGGACCACAAGCAGGTTCTTCACTGTTTTACAGCCATGTTCAGAGGAAAATACTCCCTGTGTCATTTCTGACATTTTTACACATCAGGACATCATAAAAACTCAGGATCAGGTTTTAAATTTAGATAAATACCAACTTAGATGAACAACACAGCACACATCAAGACTCCAATCCAGTATGAGAAAAAAGCAGCCAAACAGAAACACAACCTCCACAACCTTGACAACGAAATTCCATCTAAACCTGAACGAGAGGATAAAACCGCAGAGGCTAAATCATAAAATAAGCCAGCAATGTTTATTCGGCCTAGAATTTGCCTGGTTTCTAACCTCATGTTCATTCTCATCCTTGCTGTTACCAGAGGGGCTGCCTTAGTGAACCCAGACCGGAGAGAGATGCTGAATTTGTAGGATGAAACAAAATATGAACATGGAGACGATGGAGGAGGTCAGTGATTGGTTAAATTAGTCTGAGCAGACCAGTGGTTGACAAAACTGTCGAGATAAATCAGGTGTCTGATGTATGGTGGACAAAACACCCCATCTTTTTCTTTTCCACAAACTTTCCACATCTTCACAGCTACTCTTAAAATGATTTTGTTCTCTCTCTACCAAAGTGGACATGTTTGGTCCTTAAACGCCTCATTCCAAGTTCTCAGTGTGGTCCAGTCAGAGTCCAGACCTCATCCTGAATGAGATGCTGTGGTGGGACCTTCAGATGCTGCAGACCTTAAGGAGCTGAAGCAACAATGGAAGGAAGGGCGGAGCAAAATTCCTCCACAACCATGAAAAAGACTGATGACATCATCCAGAAAACCATCATCCACCTTCTTGCTGCTGGAGGAGCTTCTAGAAGCTGATGATCATCACTCTGAGTCTGACCTTGAGTTTCTCTTCAGGAAATTATGACATAATGAATTGTATGTCCTGATACATAAATCTGTAGAACTGAGGGAATACTTTCCTTTTCAAGCCTGTAATTTCTACTTCCCTTTCTGATCTGGTTTGTGTGGTTTGGTTTTATTAAAGGTGGCAGCAGAAACAGATTTCAGATCGATGAAACTCCTTTAGGAACCAGAGCTTCTGACAGCTGAGAAACATCCAGATACCATCTGCCGATACCACCTCTGATACCACCGGCTGATACCACCGCTGATACCACCAGCTGATACCACCGGCTGATACCACCAGCTGATACCACCGGCTGATACCATCTGCTGATACCATCTGCTGATACCACCGGCTGATACCACCGGCTGATACCATCTGCTGATACCACCGGCTGATACCACCGGGCTGATACCGCCTACCCTACCTACTATTACCATGACTGATACCACTGGGTCTCATCGAGTCTGCATGTAGCAAGCATAGCTTAGCATGAATATGGAAGCTAGCTAATGTATACACTATGTGTTTGCTTCATTATGAACAAAAAAAAAAGTCTGTTGTGCTGACACGTAGGATTCAGTGTGATGCCGTGACGACGCCTGTAAACAAACCATCATTATTAATCAGTTCTCATCTGACATGTTGATGACCCCAGCTCCATAAAAGTTGGGTCTCTGTAAAGAAAGCAGAATCTCATCAACCCATCTTTTCATTCATATCAGATGTTGAGACAGACATTTTATCATTTCATGGAAAAATATGAGCGGATTGTGACGGCAGCATCGCGTCTGTAAAAAGTTGGAAGGGATGTTTTGCAGTGTAGCATCCTCACTTTGTTTTTAACGGCTTCTTTTAACCAGCAGGTCGGTCCTCTTAACTTACGAGAGGCTGGCGTTCACCAGTCTAAGAGGAAAGATACGAATAATTTCACGGTGTATGAACACATCTGTAAATCTGACTGAAGATTTTCATGAAAACTTCTTAAATACAACTTGAGAAAAAAAGAACATTTGTACGATGTTGGTGAACGAGGACCGTTGTGAGAATCTTGTTTTCAGCATTTTCTTGAAAAATGGTCAAAAACAATTTAAAGAAATATGTAGGCGTATGATCTAATGCATTCAGATGCACCCATCACCTTGATCATTTTCCACTCATCCGATCCTTCTGATTGGCTGGTAACGTCAGGATTCTACCAGCCACATTGGCTGCTGTTCATTTAGAGCCCTGTGTTCATGTAATATATTCATATTCCAGGGTTGACCAGCTGCCAGGAAGCTTTAATGCCATACGTTTTCATATCTGATTCACAGTTTCTGAGACCTTTTGCATCATTTTATGGTAAAAGCCCAAAACTCTGTTGTACACAACCTGATACTTGTCTTCTGCCCCCTGGTGGACACCTTTGTACTACAATAATTTTGATATATATATATATATATATATATATGATGTACATATACAAAAAATATTTTGTTAATTGTTTTCACATTTTTTAAAGGGCCAAATAAAGATTAATAACGATTAATAAAACTGATAATTTTCTCCCTATTTTTCTTAGGTTGGGCTTCATAAAACGAGATGCCGACACCATCAGGAAGGGGCAGCGCTTGCTCAGACTCCTTTTTATCTTCTGCAGTTAGACCCTTAAATGCTTCTGATGGCAGTAAATCGTTTACATTTTAGAGTCCTGGTTCATGAATATGAATGACTTATTATGAATTATGTTAAATTGAGTATTTGTTGACATTTTGTTGCAGCCGTAAATATGTCATTCAAAGCTGTTTATTTGTGATTGATGTTATTTTTTAGGCTGTTTCTGTTAATCTGAAGACTCAAACTGAATTACCTTCTAAGGTTAAATAAAGTTGCCTGAATATGCATGAAGTAAAGTGATCTTGAGGTTACCTGGAAGAGCCTCCAGTGGAAGCTAAGCTCCCTCCTGGTCTGGTCTGGGAGGAATCTGCTTCTACATTTATGATGTATGGTTATTTGCTCATGTTAAAGGCACACGTTATGTCCCGGTGTGAAGGTGTGAGTTAACTCTGATGGCCCGAACATGGACGTGAAAAGATACAGGATGATATTTACAGGAGGAGCTTTGCGATGAAGTTTTTACTTTTTCTTGAAACGACAACAGAAATCACAGCTGCCTCCATCTCTGTGTGGTCTGCATGGGGTGGGCGATGCCTCAGGCTGGGTGGGCGGGGCCTCAGCCCACGGCTTTGTGTTTCCCACCGCAGCAGCGACACACCATGCCGCACCGGTGGCACGCCCTAAGGGGGGCGTAGCAGCACATGCACGGCGCCAGCAGCGACAGACCCACCAACGCCGCCCAGCGCAGGCAGAAGCGCTCATCGCTGGTGTCGCAGGAGCACGGGTCCGAGTAGTCGCCCTCCGGGTCGGACATGCAGTGGTACAGCAGGCTGTCGGCGCACCACATAAAGCTGACCCGTCGGATGCAGGTCTGAATGGGGTCCGGCGCCTCCTGGCAGCGGCCCCGCCCGTTGTCCTTGCTGTTGAACGTGTCCTGACAGTAAACGCAGCGGAGGTGCTCGCTGTCCTCCGGCCGTCGCGTGGCTTTCAGCTGAGGTGGCTGCAGCGTCACCACTGCCCTGCGGCCGGCGCCCAGCTTCCCGTCGCAGCTCAGCGGGTACAGGTAGGCATAGTCATGTTTGGGCAGCTCAGTCTTGGTGAAGTGCACGTAGGCATCCGGATTGTGCGGCTGGGTGAGCTTGCCCCTCGTAGAGTTGGCGTGACGGTAGTCCTCGTAGCCGGTGAGCCAGGTCCGCTCGCGGGGGTTGATGCGTACGATCTCCTCCTCCACTTGGAAACTGACATGACGAGGAAACACGTGCACCGCCTGCAGAGAAACACTTGTTAGAGCAAGTGTGTTCAGTTCCAGTTTTCAGAGGAGGACAACTCGCCTGGTCCAGGAAGCGCTGGTCTGAGGCCCGGTGCTGCTCATACAGGTGACCCAAGATGCAGCGGTGGCGCCGCAGTTCGCAGAAGTGGGCCGGCGCCATGGCGTGCATCACCGGCTCTCTCCTCTGAGACGAGTTGGACGAGCTGTCGGTGGCGGTCTGGAGGAAGAAAGAGAAGGTGTGAGCAGAAGGAATTCTGGGTTAAAGTGTAGCTCCGCCCCCTACTTTCTGCATAACTCCACCCACTGCCCAATTTGAAAAATGCCTGAAACTGCAGGGGTCGGGGTGGGAGGTGTGGGGTGATCAGGGGGCGGAGAGTGGGTGGGTCGGGATGCACAGACAAAAATGATTGACAGACAGCAGCTCAGCTCACAAGATGCAAAGCCAGTTTCACAAAGCAGCTACGCCACAGAGCGTCTTTGATGAGGAAGACTTTCCCTCCTGAACCTCCTCAGCTCCACATGAACCAGGTGGTCCTGAACGTATCAGTGTGAACTGTTAGTGCTGTTAGCCGTTAGCTGTTAGCTGCTGTCAGCAGCTCCAGCAGCTCTGGAAAGCTGTGGAGACTCGCGGCAGGTTGTGGCAGCTGCAGGAAGAGCTGCTGGAAGTTGCTGCTGCTACGATTTGAGCTGCTGTCTGTCGCCAGATGAGGATCAGCAGGTAAAGAATAAAGTCCGGTTTTACTTTTACACCCTCAGAAGCACAAATCCGTCCCATCGCAGGAAGATTTCATCAGAAACTCTGTGGAAGAACAGAAGTCTGAAACTAGCAGATCTACACTAGATAAGTTCACATCCCTTCATATGTGTTGGTGGGCGGGGCTTTCTGTGTCTGCAAGGTGAGGCCACGCCTACCTGCATCTGGAGGGAGGGGCTGTGGGGGTTTTAAATGTAAACAACCTCTCTATGTCACCAAAAACATGACCTGGTTTTACCCTGTAGAGGGCGCTATGAGACATTTTTTACCTACAAAAATAGATTTAAAAATACTAATTTTATCAACAGTATATGTGGTTTTCATCACAATTAAGTGAAACTGTGTTTACAGCTGAAAAAACACATTTTTGGGTGCACTAACCCTTTAAACAAAAAGGGTAAGGTTTGGTTCTGACAAACTAGATGTTTATTTTTTAGACCGGAAGCATCGTTACAGGAAGTGTCCCAGAAACACCCTCCTCTTCCTCTACCGGCCTGCAAACAGGATGAAGAAGAATGCTCTGCAAGCAGCAGCGTAAAGGTGCGAAGCCCATGCTTAAAGCGCCTGAAGTGCTGCTTATGGGAACACTTGTATACAATTAGCCAAGTCCAAACAATTTGCAGTTTGCTCTTTTTTATTGCTCACCAAATGTTCTGTGAAGCATGTAAATCCACCTGTTCACAGGCCATTCCTAATACACAGAGTACCAATACAGCAACAATGCATTTTTATCCAAACATGAAGATGTAAGGAATGAATGGACTACGAACCAACAAACGGTAAAATTACTGTGTTCACCTTCCTACAAGCAACACTTGTCCCCTGCAGGAAGGTTCCTGCTTATATAAGCGGTGACAAAGGCTGTACAATGCTGCCACTTGGTATCTGTATATCCATATACAGATACTTAAAATGGCTCCTACAGGCAGGTTGGCCCATCCTTTCCTCTAAGGTCAGCGGCCGTCTTCATGACTGGACATCCTGCGAAAACAAAGACCAGGAACTGATGCAGGCCAAGTTTCTCTTTAACCCGTAAAACTCCAAGCAAATTGTTGTGATTTTTGTCCACCTTATTTATTTATTTTTTTTATTGAACTGCATGTAGACACCGCAGCTTTTAATCCCAGTCACCAGAACAGGAAAACAGAATTTATTACTAAGTAAAGTGTTTTTCATTTGTATTTTAAAAACTAGGGGAAAACCTGTAGGAGCTCATTCATGGTTCAGCGCACCCTTCCAACAAACAGACAAAAGTCATATTGAAAAAATCTTAAATGGTGAGCGGCGAAATGGTCTGCTGAACACACAGGTGTCATTTCTATGATTCGATGGCTTAAGTGTGAAGTCAATAACACCCCTCACCACCTGAGTAGAGCAGAAATCTGAGCAAACATATAATGGAAATGAACAGAGCCAGCGGTGGGTGTGTGGATTTTCCTTTTCTTTCTCTTTTGAGTGGCATGTAGGTTTACTTTGTGTACGTAATATTATCACCAGCCAGCCTTTTCACAGTGTTCTTTTGAAGCGTTTTTTTCCTTGTGTAAAGTCGGACAGTGAGGGGGTTGGTGTGTGCCGGATCCCCCGTTTCTTTATTGCCAGAGTTATCGCTGTTTGCTGGTGAGACTGAGCTGGTGAGTCACATAAAAGTTGTTAAGGATATGATTGTTTCCACAAAATGTGCAATCAGTATGCTGCCCGCCAAGTGTACGTGGTGTTAATATTGTGTTCTGTTGTTTGTGTCGTTGCAGTTGTTTACCTGAAAGCGACACGGTTACTAGGGGATGCTTGTTGCTATTAGCAAGTAGCACCTGCTGGTTGCAATAAACATGAGTGAATAAGTAACCTGGCATTTGAGTGAGACACTGTTTCACCAGTTAAACACACCCTTTACGGTGGGAGTTATTGGACTAAAGGTAGTTAGCCTGATAAAACCGTACAGTGGGCTTACTCTGGGTTCTGAGGTGATGTGAGAGAAAACCCTAAAACCAATTGCAATGAAAGTCATAATGGATGTAAGCCAGTAGAAATGCCTACGTTTTGATATATAACTTGTGTGTGTACTGAAACAACTGTGGACATGAAAGAAGTTACACAAATTGTCTGAATAATTTTAAGAGCAAGATTTAGAGTGTGTGTTAGGGTGGGGAGCATCTGAGTGTGATTACTGAATTTTTATAAAAAGCAGTTCTGTAAAATATGTAAAAGATATTAAAATGTCCTTTTAGACAGTAAAAGTTTTATAATTCCCGACCTGTTTAAACTTTGCATGGAGTTTCTACATGAAAGTACGCCAGAGTTACAGGCCCTCCAAGCAGGATGGTTTATCATTTCAACAGGACTATTTAATTAATGAGATTTACGTTTTGTAAATCACATACAAAATAAGGCTTTTGTGCATCAAAGATCAAAGCATGCTATTCTGGATTGAGACACACATTTTCATTTAACTTATATGGGGGTTGTTCTGAGTTAAGACTCATCATGTTGGAAACTAAATAATATCGCAAGATAAAAACAAACTAATAGTAAAAAGTGCCTTAATGTGTACAGCACTTGCACCCATAATAATGTAATGTAATAATGTACAGTAATGTTTTATTAATGCTAGTTTGGGGATTTGCTTCTTCATATTGACCCCATTTTCTTTATACCCACACTGTAGTTGACTAACTGCAAAGGAGGTTTTAAAACTGCACATTCTGTCACATTTAGTCTAGAAAGCAGGAATCAAATACTGTAGCTTGAAGCACAACGTACACATCACTCTGGCATCAGTGCTTCACCCACTTGTTTTACCAGTTTACGGAGGACGTTCCTGCCCCTTGTAAATTAAATATGCCAACAAAGTATTTCATAATTATGAGATGAAAAGTCATTATTCATTTTATCATAATTTCATAATTACAACGGAGTCTCAGGGCGACATTAAGAAAAAACTCACAGACTTCTAGAATAAAGTCATAATTTTATGAGAATAACGTCATTTTTACCAGCCGTTTAAGGGACGTTGTTAAAATGAGGGCTGTGAAGCATTTCGTGAAGTTGTACCAGGAGTTACTTCATTTTTTGGCACATCAGCATCACATTATCATTAATACCAGAATTTTGAAAAGAATCTGCAAGAAAATGTCCCTCATGGTTAACAAAACACCCCTCCGATCCAGATCAGATCCAGATCAACCTCACTTCCTGCCAGCTTTTGTTCCAATAAACTGAGCTATAACACCTACGCTCAATATCGTTGATACAGAATTTCATGATTTATGATTTTATTTTTTAAAAGAGCTAAAAAACTGTGTTTGTGTTTGAATTGAGTTTTTTTGTGGGGGAGGGACAACTTCTCCAGCCTTTGAAAATATTTTCTCGTATGGCTGAGATAAGGATCACGGCGAGATCTGAGCTGTGTTCCAAACCAGTCACATGGTCCATGGGGGGTCACGGAAATACTTCCTGGATTACTCGACACGCGTCAGAGTGTAGATGGGAGTTAAAGATCTCATCTCACTCCATGGCCCACAATGTTTCACGTTGTACCAGACCAGGGACTTGAACCTGGGTCCTCCAGCCACAAACCACCAAGACCCCCAGTTTAAATCAAGAGCGTATCCCAGCTGTTACTGGGCCAGAGGCAGGTACACCTGGACAGGTGTTTGTGTGTGATGTTGTAAACACATGAGGATGTCCGACCCTCCCGTCCTTCACTCTTCCTGTCCAACATCCATTACAACATACACACATTTATTGTGCTGCCTTGTGAGAAATCGGCCCTACAGTGAGGACGTCTTCGTTAAGGTCTAAAAGAGAAGCTGGACCTCACAAAGACACACGAACACAACACACGTTCATTAAGGAAAACCAGCCAGAACATTCAAACTTCTCACCGTGAAGACGTCGTCGTCTCCGAGCTCTGCTTCATTCTGCAGCGTGGACGAAGACGTGGTCGAGCCTGGAGGTCAGAGAGCAGATCTGAGGATCAGTTTCCTCCAGAAGACCTTCAGCGGAGGACTTGCTGGATAAACTTGACTGGACGACAAAAAGCTGCAGTAACTGGAATGATGATGATGATGGTAATGGTGATGATGATGATGATGAGCAGGAAGGGAAAGCTGTTTTCTCCAACGCTGAAAAAAACTTCTGATGTTAAGAAAAAAAGTTAAAATCCACACATGAACATACAGTTTTAAAAGATGAGTGAGATCTCAGTGACTCCTGTTCAGTTAGAGTACTGCAAGGATCTGGACCCCTTCATGTATGTAAATAGTTTCACAGTCATCATGCGCCCCAAGCCCCCTCTATGTTCGCATGGCTGTAGCAAGTACATCCACCAGAAGGCAGTGCAGAGCTCAGAGTCCATCTCCGAGTTCTGATGTCAGTTTCAGACCATAACAAACATGTTGATGATGGAGGAGATCATGATGATGTTCATTCTAAGAAGAAAACATAAAAAGAAGCAGAGGCGTAGACTCCTTTTCAAACTTTCCAGAAACAGTAGAAGAAGAAATGATTCTCACCACTAACTGTTGACGCGCTCACTGCTAATAGCTAGCGTTCTCACCGCTAACTGGCTCGTATGGATCAGACTTACTGGGTTTGCTGGGCCTCTTTTCTGAGAACAGAACCTTGGTGATGTGAAAGCAGTGCTCCTCCTCTTCGTTTCCCCTCCTGGGTTCTGACAGGTCGCTGCATCCACTGGTACAGACCCAGACGGGTTGAAAGCATCTGATTGGTTCAGCCTGCTGTCAGTTAAGAAAAGAACCAATGGGCTGTGGATTGATGGGTTTCATTGGTCAGGAAAGTAAGTTCGGTGCTGAATATTTGGATGAATAAATTACTCAGGTACAGGTACGCAAGAACAGGGTCCCGGTTTTAGTTGGGCCGCTGATATTATGGACCAGTCAGACCAGTAAATAAACTGTGTGGACCTGCCAGGAAAAGCCGGTCTGACCCTGCATACTACAGCAGGTAGTCTTCTTTCACCTTGTCTGCGGCAGGGTGGAGTTTTGGTGGAGGTGGTTTCCATGTCTTCATTTTCAGGAGTATCGTACAGAGTATCGTACAGAGTATCGTACAACTTCCTGCTTCAAGATTTTCAGCCCATTTAAATTTTTCAGTCAATCACAGAATTTTTCTCCGACGCCCCACAATGAAAAAGTTCTGATGTGTCGAGAACAAGAACCAAGAACTTTGTTCCCACCGCCTCAAGAACAAAAACAAAGTTCTCTGTTCGGAGGATGTAACGAGTTCTGCTGCTTATTGACCCCTCTTTGCTGTCCTCTCCACCCCCCACAGGTCCAGGAAGATGGGCCTCCTTCCTGGTTCTGGTTCTAATGGGCATTTTAGTGGATTATTTTTAATTGGATTATAACTGGACTACGATGAACTGGACTGTGTCTGTAAAGGAACGTTGGGATGACTTCATTTGTGAACTGGAGCTGTATAAAGCTGAGCTGAACTTTGAAGTAAATGTTTAAATAACTGGATGAAGCTTTAGGACGAGTTAAGGGGACATTAAGGTTTCTTCTGCGTACCTTCTGTCAGGTCCTCCAGAGCTTTCCTAACGCCGCGGTCAAAGGCTCGAGCGTCAGACGGACTTTGGAAGGTCAGACCGCACTTTTTATTGTCCACCTTCCAGTGGTGGAAAGTAGGCGTTGCCTTCGTGTAGACCAGGTCCTTTTTCAAGAAGCACTCCAGAATCACCTGATGAGAAAGGTAAGGTTACACTCCAAGCCGAGCCAACTTTATTTATAAAGCACTTTACGACAGCAGCCACTGAACAAAGTGCTGAGCGTAAAATAACTAAGAACAATAAAACATTAAATAATAAAAGACAAGACGATAAAATCATTAAAACAATAAAAATCATTAAAACAATAAAAATCAATACAAAATAAAAACAATGCAAACAATGAAAGCAAAGTCAGACTGGGTGAAACGCCAACGAAAAGAGGAGGCTCTTTAGACGGGATGTAAAACTGAACAGGGAAGAAGCCGGTCTGACCGTTGAGGCTTCCTCAGCTCCACTGACAGTCCCTCTACAGGACGCTCCAACCACAAACATCATCCAGGTAAAACTCCGTGTTGGAATAAAAACAGCTGGAGCTCATTTCTCTGGAGCAAGTTTTTATTATTACTTTAAAATTCAAAGTAATGGACATTAATAAATGCTGGTTTCTCTTTTTATATAAATACTGCTACAAGTTTATTCTATAACCCTCGTGTCCTCTAATTTTAGAACCTCTGGTGACCTTTATGGCCAAATATGACCTCGCAGTTACTATTGTAAAATCATCAAACAACAATACTTTTTTCACCTCTGTTTTTTGTAAATCACTAAACTCCAGACCTGCTCAAAGCTACCAAAAATTCTAATATTTTTAGGATTTTAATGCCTTAGATGCCAATTTAGTTATTTGAAATATTCATATGTGTATATATATATATATATATATATATATATATACATATATATACATCAAAATCATTATTTCTTTTCTATATATTAATTACCAGAGGGATGGGTATTCGGTCTTGATTACAGTCCTGGAATGTCAACGATTATCAGTAAAATTGATTTGATTGCATCTGTATTTTTATGCAGTATCAGACACTCCCGTTAGGGACCTTTATGGCCAAAAATGTTCCACTGAACTCCATTAAAAATCCATATTTTAATCTCAAAGTCATTCCAGTTTAAAATAGTTAATCATTTAATGTCAGAATTTAATATGGAAGAAAAGTCGTGTTACTTGACCTTTTTACTGGATTCCACCTGATTCAGATGGTTTTCCATTGTACGTAGATGCTCCAAATACTCGTATTTTTCCAGCTTTATTTTGAGCCGCAGGACCACCAGGGGGAGCTAAGAGTGATTTGTTTTTGAGTGAAATATCTTTTATTTAACGGTTGATTAGAAGTCAATTATTAAATTGTTGCACACATACACACTTAAAAAATATTAATTCCAATAATTAAACTGGCATTTACAGGGTTAAAATCCTTAAATGATTGATTGGAGGTTTTGAGCAGGTCTGAAGTTGTTTAAGTGATTTAGGAAAAACTAAGTATTGATGTTGATGGATTTTATTGCAGTTTTTGTGGGTAGAAATTTTTGGTCTCAAAAGGTGTTAAATGCATCAACAGGATATAAAAGATGAGAGAAAAATACGCTGGATTCAAAAATCTGACTCAAAAGAAGAGTTATTGCAAAATGCATGCTACTAGCTGCAAAGCTAGAACCATGGCAACCACATGAAAAAGAAGGTTCAGAAAAATGTCAGAAAAAGCCTGAGGAGGACGTCTGTTAGCAACGTTTCCATAACATTCAGAGCGAAGCAGGTTGGGAACCCACCTGCCGGTCTTTCAGCCGCTCTCCATGGATCAGGAAGGTGTTTCGTCCCAGCAGCTCGCTCGGCTGCAGCCTGGCCACGCCCACTCTGCTCAGGCAGCCGTCCTGCGCCAACCAGCCGCCACTCGACTCATCTCTGGTCATCACCACCGCTTTGACCCGCACAACGTAGCTGTCACTGCAACCGAGGAAGCAAACCATCCTCATCAGCCGCCTGAAAACCGCTGACAGGATTACGTTCCTCTCCAGGCAGAAAAAATCTCATCCAGGTGTTGGGACGCCACAGAACCAAAGCTCTGATTGGTGGATTTAAACTGAATCTCTTACTGTGAAAGGAAAAAACCTCCTTTCCAGTTAGCCACTCCCACCAACTCCCCCACTCTTTCTCCGCTCACTAGGGGGAGATGTTTCTTGAAACTACCTCTCACCAAAAAGATAGAAGAAGGAAATCCAGCTCATTGATTGGCCAAGACTGATACCCCCCTCCCCCACCTTTATTTGAACATTTGAAGATCAGCTGCTCGTTCACTGTTTTATTGAAGGGTAACCCTCATGGATCCTGAGGTTCCTGGACTCTCAGGTTCCTGGATCCTGAGATCCCAGCCGTATTCAGAGCAGCAGCAAGCAAGCGGCCAATCAGAACATGTGTTTCCCTCTGCTGGGATTCAGCCTGCAGTCTAACAGATAGTGTGTCATGAGCCATCACTCTGCAGTGACACACACACACACACACACACACACACACTTTTATCACCTGTTCACACCAACTAATAATCATCATCGTTCCTGAGTGTGCAGCTTTATCACACAATGCTGGCGAATCTGGTGCAGTCAGGTGATGAGGACAGGTGATAAGGACAGGTGATGAGGACAGGTGATGAGGACAGGTGATAAGGACAGGTGAGGTCAGGTGATGAGGACAGGTGATAAGGACAGGTGAGGTCAGGTGATGAGGACAGGTGATAAGGACAGGTGAGGTCAGGTGATGAGGACAGGTGATAAGGACAGGTGATGAGGTCAGGTGATGAAGACAGGTGAGGTCAGATGATAAGGAGAGGTGAGGACAGGTGATGAGGACAGGTGATAAGGACAGGTGATAGGAACAGGTGATAAGGACAGGTGAGGGCAGGTGATAAGGACAGGTGATGAGGACAGGTGAGGCAGGTGATGAGGACAGGTGACAAGGACAGGTGATAAGAACAGGTGATAAGGACAGGTGAGGTCAGGTGATGAGGACAGGTGATAAGAACAGGTGATGAGGACAGGTGAGGTCAGGTGATAAGAACAGGTGATAAGGACAGGTGAGGACAGGTGATGAGGACAGGTAATAAGGACAGGTGATAAGAACAGGTGATGAGGACAGGTGAGGTCAGGTGATGAGGACAGGTGATAAGGACAGGTGATGAGGACAGGTGAGGTCAGGTGATAAGGACAGGTGATAAGGACAGGTGATAAGGACAGGTGAAGTCAGGTGATAAGGAGAGGTGATGAGGACAGGTGATAAGGACAGGTGATGAGGACAGGTGAGGACAGGTGATGAGGACAGGTGATAAGGACAGGTGATAAGAACAGGTGATGAGGACAGGTGAGGTCAGGTGATGAGGACAGGTGATAAGGACAGGTGAGGTCAGGTGACACCTTCAGCAACGGACGCATCAGATCTCGGTCAAGGATTTCCTGCAGTTTCTGTCTGCTGGACATTTTTTCCATTTGCTGACACACTGAAGCTCCTGCCAGCAAACCGTCACTGTCTCCTACCTGGGCAGGTAGCTGGTGTATGAGGTCTGAGCCACGGGTATAATCCCAGGAGTCAACCCTCCCGCTGGGAGGAATAAGGTGATATGATAGTAAAAGGGACAGAAGTAAATCTTGGACTAATGTATTAAATAAAATAAAGCAGTTTAAAGGGAATTCGGTTTGCTTCTGATTTTTTTGTTTACAGTAATGATGGATGTTCTTTGGAGTCCACACCTGCACCAGGTGTGTTTGAAATGAGTCACGTAGCCTGCTTCTTCACTCCACCTGGAAAACTGAATGCAGTTAATACCAAATGATCCCTCATGGTTTACAGATGGACACATGCATCAGAGGAGGAGATATTCCAACTTGAAGAACATAATAAAGATTAGTGACTGATTATTATATGAACTCGGATCTAATGGCTTATAATAAACTAAATTACCTGGAAAAAGGACAGTTTTATAATTATAACAATAATAATAAATGATGGCTGTTGCTGACTGGCTGCTGTAACTTGATGTGATTAACGTAATTTATGGGTTAATCTTATTTCATTTATTTATTTGTTTATCTGTTTATGTGTTTGTGTTTATGTGTTTATGTGTTCATCTATTTTTGTGTTTATGTGTTTATTTGTTTGTGTTTATGTGTTTGTGTTTATGTGTTTTTGTGTTTTTGTGTTTATGTCTTTGTGTTTATGTGTTTATCTGTTTATGTGTTTATTTGTTTGTGTTTATGTGTTTCTGTTTATGTGTTTATGTGTTTGTGTTTATCTGTTTATGTGTTTATGTATTTGTGTTTATGTGTTTGTGTGTTTATGTGTTTGTGTGTTTGTGTGTTTGTGTTTATCTGTTTATCTGTTTGTGTTTATGTGTTTATGTGTTTGTGTTTATGTGTTTATGTGTTTGTGTTTATGTGTTTATGTGTTTGTGTTTATCTGTTTATGTGTTTGTGTTTATGTGTTTATCTGTTTAGGTGTTGATATGTTTGTGTTTATGTGTTTATGTGTTAATGTGTTAATGTGTTTATGTGTTTGTGTTTATCTGTTTATGTATTTGTGTTTATGTGTTTATGTGTTTGTGTTTATGTGTTTATGTGTTTGTGTTTATGTGTTTATGTATTTATGTGTTTGTGTTTATGTGTTTATGTGTTTGTGTTTATCTGTTTATGTGTTTGTGTTTATGTGTTTATCTGTTTAGGTGTTGATATGTTTGTGTTCATGTGTTGACGTGTTTGTGTTTATGTGTTTTGTGTTGATGTGTTTATGTGTTTGTGTTTATGTGTTTATGTGTTTGTGTTTATGTGTTTATGTATTTATGTGTTTGTGTTTATGTGTTTATGTGTTTGTGTTTATCTGTTTATGTGTTTGTGTTTATGTGTTTATCTGTTTAGGTGTTGATATGTTTGTGTTCATGTGTTGACGTGTTTGTGTTTATGTGTTTTGTGTTGATGTGTTTATGTGTTTGTGTTTATGTGTTTATATGTTTATGTGTTGATGTGTTTATGTGTTGATGTGTTTGTGTTGATGTGTTTGTGTTTATGTGTTTGTGTTTATGTGTTTGTGTTGATGTGTTGATGTGTTTGTGTTTATGTGTTTATGTGTTTGTGTTTATGTGTTGATGTGTTTGTGTTTATGTGTTTGTGTGTTTATGTGTTTGTGTTTATGTGTTTACGTGTTTGTGTTTATGTGTTTGTGTTTATGTGTTTGTGTGTTTATGTGTTTGTGTTTATGTGTTTGTGTTTATGTGTTTGTGTGTTTATGTGTTTGTGTTTATGTGTTTACGTGTTTGTGTTTATGTGTTTGTTTTTATGTGTTTATGTGTTCATCTGTTTATGTGTTTATGTGTTTATGTTTATGTGTTTATTTGTTTGTGTTTATGTGTTTATGTGTTTGTGTTTATGTGTTTATTTGTTTGTTTTTATGTGTTTATGTGTTTATGTTTTTGTGTTTATGTGTTTATGTGTTTATGTGTTTATGTGTTTATGTGTTTGTGTTTATCTGTTTATGTGTTTGTTTATCTGTTTATGTGTTTGTTTATCTGTTTGTGTTTGTGTTTATCTGTTTGTGTTTATGTGTTTATGTGTTTGTTTATCTGTTTATGTGTTTGTGTTTATGTGTTCGTGTTTATGTGTTTGTGTTTATCTGTTTATGTGTTTGTTTATCTGTTTATGTGTTTGTGTTTATGTGTTTATGTGTTTGTGTTTATGTGTTTGTGTTTATGTTTATGTGTTTGTGTTTATCTGTTTATGTGTTTGTGTTTATGTGTTTATCTGTTTATGTGTTTGTGTTTGTGTTTATCTGTTTATGTGTTTGTTTATCTGTTTATGTGTTTGTGTTTATGTGTTTATGTGTTTGTGTTTATCTGTTTATGTGTTCGTTTATCTGTTTATGTGTTTGTGTTTATGTGTTTATGTGTTTGTGTTTATGTGTTTATGTGTTCATCTGTTTATGTGTATATGTGTTTATGTTTATGTGTTTATTTGTTTGTGTTTATGTGTTTATGTTTTTGTGTTTATGTGTTTATATATTTGTGTTTATGTGTTTATGTATTTGTATTTATGTGTTTATCTGTTTATCTGTTTATGTGTTTATGTGTTTATGTGTTTATGTATTTGTATTTATGTGTTTGTGTTTATCTGTTTATGTGTTTGTGTTTATGTGTTTATGTGTTTATGTATTTGTATTTATGTGTTTATGTGTTTATCTGTTTATGTGTTTATGTGTTTGTGTTTATGTGTTTATGTATTTGTATTTATGTGTTTGTGTTTATCTGTTTATGTGTTTGTGTTTATGTGTTTATGTGTTTATCTGTTTATGTGTTTGTTTATCTGTTTATGTGTTTGTGTTTATGTGTTTATGTGTTTGTGTTTATCTGTTTATGTGTTTGTGTTTGTGTTTATGTGTTTATGTGTTTGTGTTTATCTGTTTATGTGTTTGTTTATCTGTTTATGTGTTTGTGTTTATGTGTTTGTGTTCATGTGTTTATGTGTTTTTGTTTATCTGTTTATGTGTTTGTTTATCTGTTTATGTGTTTGTGTTTATGTGTTTATCTGTTTATGTGTTGATGTGTTCGTGTTTATGTGTTGATGTGTTGATGTGTTGATGTGTTGATGTGTTTGTGTTTGTGTTTATGTGTTTGTGTTGATGTGTTGATGTGTTTGTGTTTATGTGTTTGTGTGTTTATGTGTTTGTGTTTATGTGTTTATGTGTTTATGTGTTAATGTTGTTTCTATATAGTTTTGGTGGAAGTTGGGTTGTGTAAGCAAGCAAGTGCTAGTCGTCGCATCGTGTATTGTCCTTTATTCATATTTACACAGTGTGTTTGGTATATAGTAATACTGTTTTGTCTATTGTTATGTCTTTATGTTTCCTTTGGTCCCCCTTGCAAACGAGATGTTACATCTCAAGAGGTTTTCAATAATAAATTGAAATAGAAATAAATTATAATGATGACATAACTCGATGCATTTGCTAGTAGAAAAACAGTAGTGAGGTGGTGGCATCCATTAGAAAGGTGCTTAGTCTGCATGTTAGATGATGTTTCCACGGTAACAGACAGCAGGTACAGTACAAAACATGACTCGTGGTATTTCCTTCACAACATGTTTCCAACAATCACTAATGATCTTTTTCAGGACAGGTAGGGGAGTAAAGATGGATCAGTCCAGATCACACATCGTAATGACATCAGAACCTTTAAACAAGGGGTGTTAAACGTATGGCCAGGAGGCTAAAACCGGCCTGTCAGAGGGTCCAATCTGGCCCACAGGATGAGTGTGGTACAGACAGTATCTGTAATATTATAATAAAAGTAACTAATATGTTAAAGTAACTGTAATTCTTTGTTTAGTTTTTAAAAATATAAACAGTCGTGGCAGTAACCCCCAAACTCGTTGGTGGACACCAGCAGTAAGCGATGCCGTCAAGCTGAAGAAGGAGTCCTATCAGGCCTTTTTGGCCTGTGGGACTCCAGAGGCAGCTGATGGGTATCGGCGGGCTAAGCGGAACGCAGAGTCGGCTTCGCTGAGGCAAAAACTGGGGCATGGGAGGAGTTTGGAGAGGCCATAGAGAATGACTTCCAGACAGCTTCGAGGAGATTTTGTTCTACCATCCGGTGGCTGAGGAGGGGAAAGCAGTGCTCCGTCAACACTGTGTACAGTGGGGATGGGGGGCTGCTGACCTCGACTCGAGACGTTGTGAAGTGGTGGAGGGAATACTTCGTAGACCTCCTCAATCCCACCAACATGTCTTCTGATGAGGAAGCAGAGTCTGGGGTAGCTGGTACTGGCTCTTCTATCTCTGGGGCTAAGGTTGCTGAGGTGGTTAAAAAGCTCCTCGGTGGCAGGGCCCCGGGGGTGGATGAGGTCCGCCCAGAGTTCCTTAAAGCTCTGGATGCTGTAGGGCTGTCTTGGCTGACACGCCTCTGCAGCATCGCGTGGACATCGGGGACAGTTCCCCTGGACTGGCAGACTGGGGTGGTGGTCCTCCTCTTCAAAAAGGGGGACCGGAGGATGTGCTCCAACTACAGGGGGATCACACTCCTCAGCCTCGCCGGTAAGGTCTATTCAGGGGTGCTGGAGAGGAGGGTCCGTCAGATAGTCGAACCTCGGATTGAGGAGGAGCAGTGTGGTTTTCGTCCTGGTCGTGGACCAGTGGACCAGCTCTACACCCTCTTCGGGGTCTTTGAGGGGGCATGGGGGTTCGCTGAACCAGTCTACATGTGCTTTGTGGACTTGGAGACCGTGTCCCCCGGGGACTCCTGTGGGGTTACTCCGGGAGTATGGAGTACAGGACCCGCTTGTACGAGCTGGTGTCAGGATTATTACATACATGTAGAAATCTACACGTATGTACGTTTAAAATAAATTCTAGATGTGAAAATGTTTCTCGGATCATCATGTGAAATGCTGGATTTTTCCTTTCACTGGTCCATCCCACTGGAGACCAGATTGTTCTGGGTGTGGAACCTGGACTAAGATGGGTTTGACCCTCCTGGTCTAATTGGGGAACTGGGAAACCCCTAATTTGGGTTGGTTGGTCTGTCTGACCTAAAATCATCTTCAGGATCTACTGATGTAACATGAAACCTGATTGGTTATCAGACAGGAAGCTGAGAATAAACAACAATCAGCTGATACGAAGAAGACCAGAGCTCAGAGATGTCCTTTCTGTTCCTTGTTCCCAGTAACAGGACCTACAGCAGGTCTTCTCAAGCCAGTTCGGGACTTCACCTTCATCTTCATCTGACTGCTTTCTGTCTGATGAAATCTGGGCCACATCTTGAACCGGATTACCGGGTGGTTCTGACACACCTGAGGTCAGAGCCAGCTGCAATGATGATGATGATGGTGACGATGATGACTCACACATGCCACGGCCTCGTTTTTACAGAGAGATGAAGATGCTGAAGGAAACGTGTGATCATCAGACGACTCAGACCTCCTGTGTCCCCCCGTCATCATCCTCATCATCATCATCAGACTATGGCGGGGGTTGAGGTACTCACTCGTCTGGGCGCGTGTCCTCGCTCATCTTTTCCGTTTCACCTCCGGTGGTAAGGAGCTCGCGCCGCTGCAGCGCGGTGTGGTTTCTTCATGTTTCCTCTGACGAGGCAGCGGCAGACGCGGTGGCTGCGGCTTCCTCACGCGCGCCGCTCAGGTCTGATGCGTTCTGGTCCAACAACACCACTGTCACCTCCTTTTCTCCTTAGCTGAGGGAGCGCATCCGATCCCCTCCTCCTCTTCACCTTCCTCCTCCTTCAGCACCTCCTCCTCCACCGAACCGGCCTGGAACGCGGTGACCGAGACTGGAGCGCTGCTGTCGGTGAGGATGGTCCTGGATGAGTCCCATCTCCTCCTTACTCCATGTTTGACTAAGAGCGGAGGCAGAGGCGGTGACGTCAGACAGTCACGTGTCCTTACCATTATACCTTAGCCTATAATAATAATAATAATAATAATAATAATAATAATAATAATAATAATGACGTCACTGAAAGGTTGAAGCTTTTCCCTCTAACTGAATATTTGGAATAAATTTGTTTCTCTAAGCCGTTTTATTAAATCATTTTAAATGACTGTTTCAGCTCTGATGCATGAATTATTGGTAAACTGCCACATTTTTACACACATGTGTTATTTATGTATTCTTATTCTTATAAAAATAAAGCTGAGTCATTGTCTTGTCCTGTTTATCATATAGGCAAACATGGTAATTACTATACACACACACACACACACATATATATATATATGTGTGTGTGTGTGTGTGTGTGTGTGTGTGTGTGTGTGTGTGTGTGTGTATTATGAGCATCATAATTGCCAATTTTGCCTTCTTATATATTAGTCTATAAATAGATTTAAAAATAAATAAATATATAAATAAATAAATAAAATAAATTTTATAGTCATGATATACTTTCACGCTATGTTCTTAAAATGGGATCTAAAAACAACAAATGTTGTTCAACAACTTTATTCCAGCACCAACTTTAACATTGAATTCCAACATGGTGTGAATGTAAACAGAACCAGGCACACCCGATCCTCCTGCAGACCTCCCCGACTAACTGCAGCTGCTCCAACTGACACCTTCAACCCAGATTCAGGCCCAGATGGTCTCCCCCCGACTCATCCCATGGATGTGTACTACGACCAGAAGAACTGGATAGGAGGACAAGCCACGTTCACTGCCCCCAGCTGGAAATGGTCCACAGTCTAACATATTCGCCCTCGTCACCCTGGTACAGGAACTGGGTGGAAACAGAAGACCATATCTTCCTTCTACTGAGGACGTCTGTAAGGAGGAGCATCATGCAGGACCCCACCCATCCAGCTCCCGGATGGTTTGAGCTTTGGAGTGTTAAAACCAGGACAACCAGACTCAGTTAGAGGTGGTTAGCCTGGTTAATTCTTCGCCAAGTAGACTTTGATCCATGCTGCTCCATCTTTATGTTGTTTGTATTACTTTTAAATATGTGACAATTTTTTTATTGTTATTTATTCTATGTGTGTCCTTGAATTTGTGCAGCAGCCCCATGTGGTGGCGACACTCTGGATACACCCTGGACACGTCCCAACGAACGAATGAAAAGACAACAACAACATGTAAACAGCAACAGGATCAGGCAGCCGCCGTTTTCACAGATGGAAAGATAACATGAGGGTGAGGGGAAAAAAGAGGCATCAGTGGAAGGGGGGGGGTCCAACGAAGGGGGGGGGGGGTAGTCAGTGATTGTCTGCATGAGTGTTTGCGTGTGTGTGTGTGTGTGTGTGTGTGTGTATGTGTGGGTGTGTGTGTGTGTGTGTGTGTGTGTGTGTGTGTGTGTGAACTCTCCCCATTTTCACACCTGATAGTGTCAGGTGACCCCTTGTGGTTGCATATCTGGACCCACATTTCAGCCATGTCTGTGTATAATGTGTTCACCAGTCATCCTTATTCAGCCCACCTGGGCTCCTCCTACTTTCCCAGTCCCACCTGTATATATATATATATATATATATATATATACATATATATATATATATATATATATATATATATACATACACATACACATATATATATGTGTGTATGTGTATGTATATATATATGTATATATCCAGTTTTCCCTGCTTGGTATCAGTCACATTTATTTGGCTGTTCTCTGGTTTGCCTTCACAGGGCATCTGATTTGAATGTTGCCGCCCTGCTTGATGCTCGATTCAAAGTCATATTGGCTCAACTCCTCCAGCCAGCGAGTTAACTGGCTTTCAGGACACTTGAACCGGAAAAGCCAGGTTCAAGCCAGGCTGCCATGATCTGTCCTCAACAAGAACTTCCTGCCCAGGAGGTAGTGGCGGAGTTGTTGGGTAAAATGGACGACAGCCAGCAGCTCCTGTTTGGTGACACAGTACCTCTGCTGATGCTGGTGTAAGGTGATTGCTGCCATACGTGAGAATTCGCTCTTCACCCCACTGCAGGTGGGAAAGAACAGCTCCAATACGGCGGCTCGAGGCATCTGTGTCGAGAATGTCTTTGCCTCCAACAGCGGGCTATCCCAGCACTGGCGTAGTCGTTAGCTTCTCTTTTAGCGCCCTGGTGTTCATCTGTCCACAGGCATGTGGCATCTTTCTTTGGAAGGCGGTGGAGGGGGGGAGGGGGCTTCCCAGTTCTGCAAATGTTGGAACAAACTTGTGGTAGTAGTTACACAGCCCCAGGAAAGCTTGCAGCTCCTGCACATTGGACATCCAGAGCTGTACATCTCTGACCAGAGCTGGGTTTGGGCGGATTCTGTCACCACTCACAATGTGACCCAGGAAAAGGACTTCCTCCTGAAGCTTCAACCCAAAGCTGTGAAGACGGCTGAAGACTTGTGTGAGCCGATCCAGACTTTCATCCACTCCTCGGCCAAGGACCATAACATTGTCCAGGTAGATCAACAATGTTTCCCACTGGAGTCCCCTTAGTACGAGCTCCATCGCCTCTGAAACGTGTTTGGGGTAATACAAAGCCCTAACGGCATGCGGGTGTACTCACAGAGGCCCTGTTTAGTGATGAATGCTGTCTTCTCGCGGTCCTTGTCATCCACCGCTATCTGCCAGTAGCCACTCTGAAGATCAAGTGTTGACAACATAGTGGCTCCTCCGAGAACATCAAGACACTGTTAGGCAAGGGGTACGTATCCTGGACTGTCAGGTTGTTAAGGTAGCGGTAATCTACACACCACCACACTCCTCCATCCTTCTTGCATACAAAGACGAGTGGAGAAGCCCACTCGGATGAGGGTGGGGTGACAACACTTTATTTGAGCATGGCGTGAAGATGCTCTTCCTCCTCGCTCTGAAAACCTAGAGGCGTCTTCTAACTGGCTGTTGTACAGGTTTGGCTGATCCTGTTACGATCTTGTGTGTGACTGCAGACATGTAACCCAGGTCGGAAGTTACTGCTTCTGTGATGCGCAAGGGCTCTAGTCCGGCTGGAATACCTGGTCTTGGAGGTGGTATGATGGTGGTCTTTCCTAGGGTCTCTCTGGCTACACAGTAGTCTGCTCCATGTTTTACCACCTTTGAGAGCACCAGCTCATTGCCAATGAAGACCTTATTATCCACAGGTGTGGATGACAACGTCATGGGCTTTTATCAGTCACATCTTAGATGAACAGAGTCACATACGGGGACCACATGTACATCCCAGTCGACCTTTTTGGATGCAATTTTTAGGGTGACCTTCAGTCCACATTTTGTCATCATGCTCTTTCCTACTCCTGCATTACGAAGGTAGGTGTTCTGTAGGTTGTCTGAACATCCCCTCAGAAATGACAGTTGTCTGAGCTCCGGTATCTACCACAGCCTGTGTGGGTATGCCACTCACAGTCACAACAATCTGCAGACTCACTCTTGTTTTTGGTGCAGCCAGTCTGTGGTGGGTGACCTGGATTAGGTATCACATCCGACTGCAACAGTCGACCCAAGTCTTCATCACCGTAGTTGCATGTGTTTGCTGGGCTTGGCGACTGTGTGCATTCTCTCCTGAAGTGTCCTGATTCCCCACATTTAAAACATGGGCCAGTTGTTCCACGAGTTGGGTTTGAGGCTGGACTGGGACAAAAAAATCAGCCCGGGAATTTTGAGCCGAGACTGATCCACCAGGTATTGATGGATTGATAACTTTCTCATGAGACTGCTTATATACGGCCTTGTTGATTTATATGTACTCGTCTCATAAACTTAAACCAACACCATCCTCCCTGTCCCATTATTCTATACAGTACATAACGGAAACCTGGAGATATGTAGATGATTAAGAATATCATTTTAGGAATACAGCTTAAAGTTAAACTAATGATAATAATAATAATAATAATAATAATAATAATAAACCTTTATTAGTCCCTCAGAGGGGAAACTGCTTTGTTGCAGCAGCACAGGTGCAGCAGCAGAAGCACACAGGTGATATAACAAAGAACAGTTTATGGTCTGACAGGTATTTAAAAGAAATAAAATGACCAAATAAAATGTCTTTACACTGGAACAAATGTATAAATAAGGCAGCTTCGCCTCCTCACCTGCTCTGCTGGTTTCTGCTGTAGGTGGTGATAAGAACACCGGAAACATGGTGCCTCAGGGCGAACAAAGCAGTCTATGCCGGCTTTCTCTCTCCTGTTCCTCCATCTTCTTCCATCTCCTCTCTCACACTCCTCCACTGGGGATGGTGGATCAACCTGGTCTAATATATTAAGATTGACAGAATTGTTTTGAATTTATTAATTCAAGTACATTTAATAACATTCAACACAGGCACACAACATTACGCATACATATTCATACACTTACACACACACACACACACATACACATTTATATTAACAAGAAGCATCCAACACTCACTTTTTCACCACAAGCATGACCATCCTTAGATTTATTACGTGGAATGTGCACGGAGCTGGGACCAGAGAGAAGAGACTAAAAATCTTTAATAGATTAAATGATCTGCAGGCAGACATTGTGTTCTTACAGGAGATTCATATGACAAAAACATCAGTTAATGCCCTCTCTACAACCCAGTTTCCTCATGTTTACTCAGCCTGTTATAACTCCAGACAGAGAGGGGTAGCCATTTTGATAAATAGAAAAGTAACATTCACAGAAATCAGCGTTATCACAGATCCAGAAGGGAGATTCATCATAGTAAAATTATCTATTCAAAATATGAAGTTATGCTTAGCTAACTTATATGGCCCAAATGTTGACGATCCCTCCTTCTTTCACTCTTTCTTCACATCACTTTCTGAACACACAGATAGCACACTGATCACAGGAGGGGATTTTAACATGGTTCTGGGCTCAGCTGATAGGTCAAGTAACACTGTAAATCATCGAAACTGGCAACCACAAACACTGTAAAACAATATATGGAAGATTTTGGACTTTGCGATATATGGCGGTCTTTTCACCCTAATATCAGAGAGTACACCTTCTTTTCCCCAGTTCACCATTCATACTCTAGGCTAGATTATTTTCTGGTTAGCAGCTCTTTGGTGAGATTTCAGAGACCCAGATTCACCCCATCACTATCAGCGACCATGCCCCAGTTTCCTTTACTTTGAGGAACACGAGAATCACACCACCGACTAAAAGCTGGAGATTTAATACAGCGTTGCTTAAAGATCCCGACTTTATCAGCTACTTCACAAAAGAATGGGCTATATACTTAGAAAACAATGACAAACCAGGAGTCTCAGCATGTGTTCTGTGGGAAGCAGGGAAAGCGGTAATGCGAGGCAAAATCATCTCTTTTACATCACATAAAAAAAAAGAAAGAAAACTCAAAAATATTAGAAATAAGAATTAAATCATTAGAAGACGCCTACAGTGCTTCACCAGATGAACCAACGATGAACCAAATAAGGAAGGCTAGGCTGGAATTAAATGAAATAATCAACAAGAGAACAGAATTTCTGGTGCAAAGATTACGCTTGGAGACATTTGAACACAGTAATAAAACCAGTTAAAAATAAATAAGGAAAAATCTACCATATCGGCTGTTAAAGATTCAATAGGTAATATTACGCATGACCCAGATGCAATAAACAACATCTTTAGAGATTTCTATAAAACTCTGTATACATCACACTTAGATCCATCAGACAATGATATCCATCATATTCCTAACAACATAGATCTTCCAGGTTTACAGCAGGAACAAGTCACGGCCTTAGATTCCCCCCTCACAGTGGAGGAGCTACATGAAGCCCTTAAACATATGCCCTGTAAAAAAGCCCCAGGTCCGGATGGCTTCCCAGCAGAGTTCTATAAAGAATTCTGGTCAACACTGGCCCCGACATTTTTCAAAATGGTGACACAAATAAAGGAAAATGGTTACTTACCCCCAAAAATAAACTCTGCCACCATTACTGTACTATTAAAACCAGGTAAAGACCCCACAATACCATCTAGCTACAGACCCATATCACTGATAAATGCAGACCTTAAAATAATTTGCAAAGCATTAGCTGGAAGGTTAGAGAAAGTAACTCCTATCATTATACACCCTGATCAAACAGGCTTTATAAAGGGCAGATATTCCTCTGTTAACATGCGGAGGCTAATTAATATAATAGATTATTCTACCATCAATAACCTGGAAACAATAATAGTTTCTTTAGATGCAGAGAAAGCTTTTGATCGTGTTAACTGGAAATATTTACTAGCCACTCTAAACAGATTCGGCTTTGGCCCATCTTTCATTAACTGGATTAAAATCTTATACAGTTCTCCTAATGCGAGTGTTAGAACAAACGACCAGACCTCTCCAAGTTTTAATCTACAAAGGGGTACCAGACAAGGTTGTCCACTAGCTCCCTCACTTTTTGCTATATTTATTGAACCGCTAGCCGCTGCAATTAGACAAAATAAAGCTATTAAAGGCATTCAGTCCAAAAATATATTTCATAAAATAAGTCTTTATGCTGATGACGTTTTACTATTCCTCCAGAACTCACAAACCTCTCTATCTGAAACAATCTCACTAATTAATAAATTCTCTTCACTGTCGGACTACTCCGTTAACTGGTCTAAGAGTACAGTTCTACCCATCAACTGTAGCTTTCAAAATCTACCCAGCATCACCTTAAAATCAGGTAACATTAGATACCTGGGTGTAAATATTCCCTCCAGGCTCTCAGAACTAACAAAACTTAATCACACTCACCTTCTTAAGACTATAGAAGATGATCTTGCTCGCTGGAAATCTCTACCCATTTCACTCATGGGGAGAGTCGCCACCATAAAAATGATGGTTCTACCCAAAATCAACTATTTGTTTTCTATGATTCCTATGAAACTCCCCTCTACCTGGTTTAAATCGCTAGAATCACACATCTCCCGATTTCTCTGGAAAAATAAACCACCCCGGATCAGTTTAAAAACTTTACAGAAGCCGAAAGATAGAGGAGGATTAGACTTGCCTAACTTTCAACATTACTTCCTAGCTAATAGATTGCAATATGTCCTAAAATGGCTCAGACCTAGTCCACTAGATGACCTGTGGATAGACATAGAACAAACATTTTGTGACAATTTGGAAATTTCTGATCTTCCTTTTTTCAGCTTAAGTATAAAAAAGCAAAAGTGCTTTAAAAGTGTCAACATCAGCACTTCTCTGACAGCCTGGTGGGAATTTCTCAATAAAACCAACTCCTCAATAATACCATGTAAACTCACACCCATCTGGAACAATCCTGATATTCTACTAAACAAAAATATGCTAAACTTTAACCAATGGATTAACAAAGGAATTAAATACTTTGAACATATTATCCATAACAGAAATATTTTATCTTTTAATACACTCTCATCACAATATGGGATTAACAGCAACAGATTCTTAGAATATCAACAGCTCAAAACCGTAATACACACAAAATTCCCCCTTCACCGAACAGATCTGGAACTTCCTCCAATAGTAGCAGATTTTATGGACCTCTGTACCCCCAAATTACTTTCAAAAATATACAGATTAATGTTAAAAATAGTTGACTCAAATTCCCTACCTACTTCAAAATGGGAGATAGATTTATCCATCAATCCTAGTCAACCATTTTGGTTACAAATATGTCTTAATGCCTTTAATATGACAGACAGCCCAAATTTACAACTCATACAATACAAAGTCCTCCATAGAACGCATTATACAGGACAAAGGATGTTCAAGATGGGTCTTAATCACTCCGATATCTGCACACAGTGCACAGGTAACACAGCAGCAGATGATTACTTACACGCCTTATGGCTTTGTGCACCTGTCCAGAAGTTCTGGAATAAGGTTTGTGAGGATTTATCAACATGGGTTAGATGTAACATTCCTGCATGTCCAAAACTTTGTTTACTGGGTGACCTAAGTGACATTAATATAGACACTAACAAAGCACATATGGTCCTCACGGCCTTATGTATCGCAAAGAAAACTATTCTAGTGAACTGGAAGTCTAAAAACAATCTAAATATTAACCAGTACAGAAATCTCCTGTTGGATCACATCAGTCTAGAGTCTGTATCGGCATCCATTAAACACCAATCAGTTAACTTTCAGTCTTCCTGGACCCCGCTGATTAGTCACATCACGTAGTGGGAAGGGGTGCTGGGGTCTAGTCGTTCTGTGGGGGTCAGGGGTGGGGCTGGCTGGGGGGCCTTGGGGGTCCATCGGCCCTGGCCGTTTCTCTGGGTCGGTGGTCGGGGGGGCCATTGAGTAGGGGACGGTGTGGCTGACTGGATCCGGGGCCTTGGGGGCCTAGGGGCTGGTGCTCACTGGGGGCGGGCCGGGGGGCGACTGGGGGTCCGGGGCGGTTGGGGGGCTGGCCTGGGGCTGGGCGGCCGGGTTGCTGTGGTGGGGGTCTGGGGGGGTGCCTCCCTCCAGCTCAGTGGGCCCTTCCTGGGCCTCGGGGGGGCTTGGTCGCCCTGGGCATGCCATCAGGGTCGGGCTGATCCGATGCCGGGCAGGTACCCTTGGGATTACAATGTGTCCGTTGGGTCTAAGGGAGGGGTAGGGGGTAGGGGGAAGGGGGGCGGCCGGAGTCCTGGTGGGCAGTGGGGAGGATTAAGGCTCATGGGGGTGGAGTCTGCTCTCCTTCTCACTCTCTCCCCTCCCGCCGGGGGCTCCTTCGGGGGTGATGGGGGCGCTGTGCCTTGGACCCGACCAGGATGCGTGTGTGCGGCCTGGGGCTCTCTGGTCCCCTGGTGTGGTGGCGTGGGCTGCCGGGGGTGGGTGGGCGTCCGGGGCGCTCATGTGCTGGGCTCTTGGCGGGGCCGGGCCTTTGCCCCTCTTCCCTCGGGTGGTCTTGGGGGGGCGGGGGCGCCTACAGCGGCCAGCTGGGGAGTTGGCTGCCTGGGACGGGGATCTCTCTCCCAGTTGTGCCCCTCCTCGGGCCCGGCTGGGACTGGGATCTCTCTCCCAGTTGTGCCCCTCCCCGAGCCCCTCTCCTCCCCCGCCACCCCACATCACATGAATGGGTAAGGGTTGGGGTAAAGAGGGTTTTTTTTTTTTGGGGGGGGGGGGGGGGGGTGGGACCTGCCTCTTGTCCCTGGGGTGCCTAGCCTTGGTGTTGGGTTGGCGTGGTTCCTGGGTGGGGCTTTGCTGGGGGGAAAGGGTGGCCCTTAGGCCTGTGGGGCGCCTGCCCTCCGTGCGGCGCGCGCCGCAGCGCCCGGCGCCCGCTGGGCCTGCTCGCCCTCGCCCTGGGCTGCCCGGTGCCCCTGCCCCGTCGCGCCGGGGGTTCCGGTCTGGGGACCCCTCTGCTCTGGTCCAGGTGGGCCGCTGCTCTGTCTGCTTTGACTGTCCCGGGCTTGGTACTCTGTGGACCTGCTTGGCCTTTGGGGCCTCGGGCTCACCCCGTCCCCCGCTGATGCTTCGGGGTGCGGCGTGATCGCGGCCCCCTTGCGGGTACACATTTCCTCCTTGTTGCATGGCCACACATGCATATTAACATTCATCTGCAGGTACGTTTAATGACTATTGTAATTTTTTATATCATCATCATTCTGTATTTCTTTCGGTATCATGCAGTACTGTGGTAGTTTATGTTGTTGTTTTTTTTTGTGATATGTTCTGGGCAGCATAGACAACTGTTATGTCCTTTTCTCCCTTTTTCTTTTTTTTTTTTTTTTTTTTTTTTCTCTCTCTTTCTTCCTTTATCTCCCTGTCAGGTTCGGCACTGACATATAAGACTAAAGAAAATAAGATTACAATAAAAATAATAAAAATATCAAGGGCAGCCATGTATATAACATGTCTCCCTTGGTAGAGCAAATCTGTCAAGCAAAATATGGCACACAGACCACCGTTCTGTATGTTAGGATGCTGGACAGGACAGGGTAAAAAAAAAAAAAAAAAAAGATTGACAGAATTGGTTGATTTTTTTGAAGAGCTCACAGATAACAAGGTGGCAAAAACAAGACATTTCTATTATATTCCTGCAGTTTAAAAGGTTTTCACCATATAAAGTAGTAAAGCTTAATTAGCCTGGTTGTAGTTACATGCACCCATAAGTAGATCTATTTTATCATGATGCAGTTAAATAAAAATGGCAGATTGTAGATTTTTAGTATTTTGAAAGCTTGTGCCCTAAAAACTAACAACCACTAAAAGTTTTTAAGGAACACACCAGTGAAAACCATCAAATATTACAGTAAACCCTCTAATACTGAAAATGTTCCAGGATCTTTCAGATGCTGTCAGATTGTGTCTGAAATAGAACTGAAGGATCTCACATGCAGTCTAATCAATGATAAAGACTAAGATAACAACATTATAGTCTTCTGTTTGACTAACAAGTACCTGAGGTTATTTATTTATAGATTATAAAACATTGTTCATTTTCACTCTGGAAAGTAATTCCCAGGATCAACATGGCGGCGCCATTGACATACGAAGCTGGACCAATGCACCGTTTACATGTCTCTAACTAGCATGTATAGCTAGCTAACTAACATGTATAGCTAGCTAACTAACATGTATAGCTAGCTAACTAGCATATATAGCTAGCTAACTAACATGTATAGCTAGCTAACTAGCATGTATATGTGGCCAGAAGTTGTTTGTCCTCTGCCAGCCACCGTACGAAGCTGAGCCCCTGCTTCCCCGTTGCACTTCCGCATTCCCCATTAACGCACCGTAGCATTTAAGCTCCGCAATAACCCGGTACAGGTAAGCTGTGCTCCTGCTGCTTCATTGTTTTGGCTTTGTCATTGTTGCTGCCGTTAACCTGGTAGGTTTCTCTTTTTATCTGTCTACATGCTCATGTATATCGGCTGTGCTAATGTCATTTACGTTTTTTTATAGACACTGTCTGATACAGCCTCTGTTGCCGTTTGGGTGGTGTCTACTGGTGGAAGGACCACGCCGAGTTTTATTTGTTTTTAGGTATTATTGTTCTGAATTCCCACTAGAGGGCAGTGTTGTTTTAGTTTTTTGTCAGGCCTTATTAAGGACAGCTAAGCAAGTTGTGGGTCCTTTGTTAGACATCTTGTGCATGGGCATTTATTCCACCCGGGGCAGGCAACAGAGAACTGTGTATGCGTGTTTGAGCCACAGTAAGTCACCTAAACATGACGTTCTGTTTTCAATGTATCCTTTATTGTTATTGTAGTCGCCACGCCTGTTAAAGTAGATTATAGAATGCCATTTAATATAAATGTTTAGATGTTGGGTGCAGTGTTTCTGCTAAGCTAAGCTATTAATGTTAATACTGCTAAGCTAAAGTATTACCAGAATGGAGCTAACTTGTTTGAAGGTGTCTTTATGTCGTTAAGAGAGGAATGCTAACACATTTACATAGCTAAACATATTTTATTTTCTGTCATTTCAGGACCATACACCGTTCACATACATACAAACATACATCCATCTGTGGGTGAACTAGAGATATCTGTTAGCCCTGTTGCCTGCTTCCGCCACCGTGTAATAGTTCAAGTCCGGCATAATTAAAGCCAAGTGGACTCATAAACTCTGCCTGTTCATTGCTCTCTTACCGGAGCCCACTGCTGATGAAGGGCTGGCGCCATCTTCACCACATTACAGTCCCAAACGTAACATTGGTCCTTCGAGCCGGATCCTTTCACCTGCAGTGCCGTTGCCATGGCAGAGCATAATATATTGCCTCAGAGTACACGGAGAGCTCCACGGACCAGACATCCTCCTGCACATCTTCACGATTTAATGGTGAATCTGCCACCATCCTTGTCCCAGAGTCGACATCTGAGTGCCAGCACACCAGAGCTGCGGTCACACAGCACAGCACCAGCACACTGTTCAGTGAGTGACCAGCTATCTACAGTGCTCGGGCATCAGATGAGACTTGACCAGGGATCGAGGGATGATGTAGATGCAGCGGAGCAGTCCACTTCAGCGAGTTCTCTGAGCAGCAGTATGATTGCAGTCGAATTTGGCATGGGGGAACAGCAGTGGAAGGGGAACGTGAATCAACCCAGTAGCCACATGCTTCCTTCTGGCTCCTCCAGATACAGTACACTTCCTCAAAGTGCAACTTCATCTGTTAATAAACTGATACCCCCTCCAGTGGATCATACCAGTTGGAGTAGGATGGCGGTTGCACCTCCATTACTGTCAACAGCTCCACCAGTATTCACTGTGGCTCAGTCGGGTATTTCCACAGCTCCGATGAGCTATATGACATACAACAGTCTACCTCCAGTGGGGAATCCAGCATCAGCGCTCCCGACAGGCAGCCCCCGACAGGCAGCCCCCGACAGGCAGCCCCCGACAGGCAGCCCCCGACAGGCTCCACCATTAATGTCAAGTTGGGCCCAACCCATGCCACAGCAGGCTACAGTGACCATCCAGTCACTGCATCCAGCTTCAGCTATACCACCATTGTACTCCGTCCCACCTGTCTCCACTTCAGCAGTTCCACCACAGCCGGTTCAGCCGACGATGACTGGAAGCCCATTATATCCACCTGGACTGATGGCAGCGGCACAGCCTGGACCCGGTCCCACATTGTATGCCCCATATACAGTGGACAGAGCTCCCCCACGAGTAGGCCAGTATGTGAATCAGCATCCATCTACCTGGCCTCATCTTTCATACACCTCAGCCCAAAATGTAGCGCTAACAGAAGCACCGTCATATCTATTTCCTCCATTTGGCACAGTTTCTGGGCAGCCTCCATTTCAACCACAATATGTGCCACATGTTCAAGCTCCATCTCAGCCGACTCCAGTCATAGCACCAGGCGGTCCACAGCCAGTGTTTCCGTCATATGCCCCAGCACCAGTTACACCGGCTCAGCCTGTGCCAGTTCCTGCCCTACCAAAATTAATCAATGACAGTGAAAGAGAGTTCACAGATTTAAAGATGGCCTTGGATCATCTCCTTAACTCACATGCAGAGTTGTCTGAACACTACAAGTACAGAGTTCTCATGGAGCAGCTGGTATTGGAGGAAGCCCGGCTCATCACACAAGCATGTCGCCATCACGCTCATCCTTACACCGCTGCCATGCAGGCTCTACAACGGCAGTATGGACAACCTCATCAACTTGCACAAGGTGAGATAGCCGCTATTTTGAACTCTCCAGATGTGAAGGCTGGAGATTACAAAGCTTTCCAGACCTTTGCCCTTCGGGTCGACCTGCTGGTGGGGATGCTCGCTTCACTAGAGGGCCCGTATGGTATGGAGCTGATGTCTACAGGTCATGTAGATCGACTTCTGAGTAAGCTTCCACGATACCTGAGGGACAGCTTCGTTGAACATTTGCAAGTCCGAGGACGTATGCAGACCCAGAGCCTCAATCCTTACAATCTGCGAGACCTTTCAGAGTGGTTGAAAGGAAAGGCAGAGGCACAGAGATTATCAACCAGGATGTGTCAACGTAATCCGACCGAGAAATCTGCGATGGTGAAGAGGGATAAACCTGTCATTGTGACAAGACCTAAGACTCAGCCAGTGACTATTTATCATGGCAGCAACACAGAGCAGACTCAAACAGCCCAACCAGCATCATCCATGCCCCCGAGCTTAAAGGAAAGGAAACCCAAAGCCAAGGTATGCCTTTTCTGTAAGAGCAATGAGCACTATCTTTCCCAGTGTCCAGTAATCAAGACGAAGACAGCAGATCAGATCCAAACATGGATTGAGCAGGGACAAAGATGTCATAAGTGTGGGCGGACCAACCATGAGCCCGAGGCCTGCACACTTAAGAAACCATGTGATGCATGTCAGGAGGTTCACCTTCAGGTTTTACACCCCATTGCCAAACCTAGCTCCGGGGTATATCTCATAACACCCCAGGGGGGAATGACCTCAATCACAGCCAAGCAGGTTACTGGTGTTTACCTCAAAGTCGTGCCAGTCATTGTGAGTAATGGGCAAAAGTCACTGCACACCTACGCAGTATTAGACGACGGCGCCGAGCGCACCATTATTCTCACAGAGGCTACACATCAGCTTGGGTTGGCGGGAGAAACGGAGTCCATGGCATTGAGGACAATAAGACAAGATGTTGTCCACATTAAAGGGTCGTCGGTTAGTTTCCACATTGCATCCCCAGCTCTGCCACTTAAGAGTCATCTCATCACAGGTGCGTTTTCGGCAAACCGCCTGGCTCTTGCTGAGCAGTCTTACCCCATTCAAGCCTTACAGACGAGATATCCCCATTTGAGAGGGCTCCCTATCCAGCCATTCAGTAATGCACAACCACTCCTCCTCATCGGTGCAGACAACACTCACCTGATCATCGCAAAGGAACCAGTACGTCTCGGCAAGGGAGGAGGACCAGTGGCGGTTTGCACAGAGCTTGGCTGGACGCTGCAGGGACCAGATAAGACAGTGACACATCAAGCAACAACCAACTGTTACTTTACCAGTTGTAAACCATCTCCTGATGAGCTTCTCCATCATGTTGCTCGCTTATGGCAGCTTGACGTTTTGCCATTTAGAAGCGAAAAGATAGTGACACGCTCACGGCAAGATCAAGAGGCCATCCAACTGTTGGAGGAGCGTACCATGCGCATCAGGGATGGAGGCATCATGAGATATGCGACACCACTACTACGAGTGAAGAACGCTGTCCCGCTTACCGCTCCCATCGACGCAGTGATGCCCACTTTACGCCAAACTGAGAGGAGTCTGCTTAACAACCCTACTAAAGCTGACATTTACGAGGCTGAGATAAGAAAACTCCTTGAGGCAGGGCATGTCCAGCGGCTCATCGAAGAGGAGACAACTAAGATCCCGGAGTCCTGGTTCATCCCTCACCATCTCGTAGAGCACAATGGGAAACACAGGCTGGTGTTTAACTGCTCCTTCTCATACCAGGGTCTCTCACTGAACGACCAGCTTGCTCCGGGTCTGACACTGGGTCCATCACTGCTGGGCGTACTGCTGAGGTTTCGGCAACATGAAGTGGCAGTAAGCGGAGACATTAAAGCCATGTTCCACCAGGTGCGGCTTTTACCTGAGGACCAACCCCTGCTACGCTTCATTTGGAGGAACATGCGCAGAACCGATCCACCGGATGTCTACCAGTGGAAGGTTCTTCCATTTGGCACCACGAGCAGCCCTTGTTGTGCTACATTTGCTCTCCACAAGCATGTGAAGGACAACTCGGCTGGTCATGAAGACATCGTACAGACACTGGTGGAGTCATTCTACGTAGACAACTGCCTACGGAGCTTCCCTGATGCTACATCAGCCAAAGCTCTCGTGGACCGCATGAGATGTCTACTTGCCTCCGGTGGGTTCGAAATTCGTCAGTGGGCGAGTAACAATCCCAGCGTGGTCTCACATCTCCCAGCTGAAGCCAAATCTCAAGCCACAGAACTCTGGCTTCTTGAGAAACATGTGGACCCACAAGAGCCTGCATTGGGGCTGAGTTGGCACTGCAGTTCCGATCTGCTGGGTTTCAGGATCAGACCACTGGAACCTGCCGCACCCACCATGCGGCATATGTACCGTGTGCTGGCCACCCAGTACGATCCACTCGGTTTCATGCTTCCCTACACTACCCTGGCCAAAGTGCTGATCAGGAAGTTGTGGTCCAAACAGAGAGATTGGGATGATCCCAATTTGCCACCTGATATCGTAGCAGCATGGATTGACTGGGAGAAAGAGTTACCAGAAATGGCAACCATGTTTTTCTCACGAAGATATACACCACCAGAGTTCCCCATTGGAGACGCAACGTACAATCTGCATGTGTTCTGCGATGCATCAGAGCAAGCTTATGGTGCGGTATCGTATCTGGTAGTGGAAAGTATGAAGCAGGTTCATGTAACCTTTGTGATGGCTCGCTCCCGAGTTGCACCTAAGCGTCAGCTGTCCATGCCACGACTTGAGCTCTGCGCAGCACTGGCAGGGGCCCAGTTAGCTTCCCTCTTGCAGAAAGAGCTCACCTTGCCCCTCAAGACCATTAACCTCTGGACGGACTCAACCACCGTTTTGTCTTGGCTGACATCGGACTCCTGTCGGTTTAAAGTCTTTGTGGGTACGAGAGTCGCTGAGATCCAGGAGTTGGCAGAACCCAGCGCATGGAGGTATGTTGATTCTGCCAATAACCCGGCAGATGACGTCACACGGGGTCAAACCCTAGCTCAACTTAAAGGCCCCAATCGCTGGATACAAGGACCACCTTTCCTTTCTGGGCCGTCACGTCAATGGCCGAGCCAGCCAAGCTCTCAAGTATCACCGGACACTGACGAGCTCAAGAAGAACAGTTTCTGTGGTTTAACACAGCATAATGCATCCAGTCAACTACTGGACATCACACAGTTCGTCGACTGGTCTTCTCTGGTGAAAGCCATGCATCAGGCTTTAACTAGCAAGGCAGGCTCTGATGACCAGGCACGAACATGCGACCTGAGAGATGCTGAGTTATATCTCTTGCAGACCTGTCAAGCCGACAGTTTTCCCGAGGAAGTGCAAGCACTCAAGGTTGGCAAGCCTGTATCGCCTCACAGCCGACTGAGAATGCTTGTCCCAGAGATGGACGCAGGAACAGGTCTCATGAGAGTTGGAGGGCGTTTAAGGCACATCAGTCACCTGTCAGAGGAGGATATTCATCCCATCATTCTTGACAACAAACAACATGTCACCCACCTCCTCATCAAAGCCTATGATGCAAAGCTGCTTCACCCTGGTCCCGAGAGGGTATTTGCCGAATTAAGGAGGCAGTACTGGATTCTGCGTGGGCGTCAAGTAATTAAGCGACATCAGAGGACGTGTGTTGATTGTCAGAGATGGAGAGGCAAACCATCGGTGCCACGAATGGCAGACCTGCCACCGGCACGTCTTCGTCTGTTCCAACCCCCTTTCTTCTCTACGGGCGTGGATTGCTTCGGACCTTACATGGTGAGGGTTGGGCGACGCCACGAGAAACGTTGGGGGCTGATTTTTAAATGCTTGACAACCCGATGTGTCCATCTAGACCTCATCAACAGTCTCGATGCTGATGCCTTCTTGCTGGCTCTCTGGCGTTTCATCGCCCGACGGGGAACCCCCTCCGAGATCTTGCCAGACCAAGGGACAAATTTCCGTGGTGCCGAGCGAGAGCTGACGGAGGCCCTTGCTGCCATGGAGCCTCAGTTACAGGAGGGTTTGTCAAACCATCAAATCACCTTCAAGTTCAACCCACCTGGTGCACCACACTTCGGTGGATTATGGGAAAGGGAGATCCGTTCCATAAAGACTGCCCTCCAGGTTGTCATCGGAACCGAAGCTCTTCAGGAGGAAGTACTCCTCACTCTTCTGGTAGAAGTAGAGGGTATACTCAACGCCAAACCATTAGGTTATGCATCCGCCGATGCAGCTGACCCGGACCCCGTGACTCCAAATATGTTATTGATGGGGCGGCGTGATGCATCCCTGCCACAGGTGTCGTATGCACCATCAACCATCACCAAGAGACGATGGCAACACAGTCAGATGATGGCGGATCACTTCTGGTCACAGTTCATCCGGGTCTACCTACCCAACCTTCAAGTCCGCCATAAGTGGCAGCGATCAGCAGAAAACCTGAAGGATGGGACTGTGGTGATGATCACCGATCCTCAGTCCCCGAGGGCTTCATGGCCGGTGGGAAGGATTACCAGGGTCATCACCAGCTCTGATGGATGTGTGAGATCGGCGGAGGTCAAAGTCAACGGCCGGACTTACCATCGTCCAGTGGCACGTTTGGTGCCACTCCCGAACATTCCTGAAGAGGATGAATGATGGACATTTCTTGCACTGGGGAATTCATTAGACTTACATAATAGCCTTGCTATTATGGGGGCGGCTGTTCTGAATTCCCACTAGAGGGCAGTGTTGTTTTAGTTTTTTGTCAGGCCTTATTAAGGACAGCTAAGCAAGTTGTGGGTCCTTTGTTAGACATCTTGTGCATGGGCATTTATTCCACCCGGGGCAGGCAACAGAGAACTGTGTATGCGTGTTTGAGCCACAGTAAGTCACCTAAACATGACGTTCTGTTTTCAATGTATCCTTTATTGTTATTGTAGTCGCCACGCCTGTTAAAGTAGATTATAGAATGCCATTTAATATAAATGTTTAGATGTTGGGTGCAGTGTTTCTGCTAAGCTAAGCTATTAATGTTAATACTGCTAAGCTAAAGTATTACCAGAATGGAGCTAACTTGTTTGAAGGTGTCTTTATGTTGTTAAGAGAGGAATGCTAACACATTTACATAGCTAAACATATTTATTTTCTGTCATTTCAGGACCATACACCGTTCACATACATACAAACATACATCCATCTGTGGGTGAACTAGAGATATCTGTTAGCCCTGTTGCCTGCTTCCGCCACCGTGTAATAGTTCAAGTCCGGCATAATTAAAGCCAAGTGGACTCATAAACTCTGCCTGTTCATTGCTCTCTTACCGGAGCCCACTGCTGATGAAGGGCTGGCGCCATCTTCACCACATTGCAGTCCCAAACGTAACAATTATATATTTCTTTATTTAGTTGTTTCAATATATTTGAGAGTGTTTCTGTGCTTTGGTTATTAACAGCATTTTTGTTTCTTCTTTAGAAGCCGTAGGCCACTGCTGTTTCTATTTGGGTCTATTTTTGGTTCAATTTATGTTGCGTTGTGTTTTTTTCTTAGGTCTAGCACCTAGCGCTGTATGCTGCATTTGTCTTATTTTTTTCACTTAGTTTTCTTTTTTTATTTTTAGAGCCCTTCTCTCCTTTAAAACACTGTGATTTTATTTTTAATATTGTGCTCCTTTTTGCCGCAGGGTCTGGTCCGAGCGTGGCTGCCCGGGAAGGTGGAGGGTTTTGGTGATAGAGTCTCTCACTTCAGCCCCATCACTCCTTGTGTGACGTGGTATTTTTGCACACCCCTTACTTATTTTGCATGCTTTTGTTGTCCTATTGTTTGCTGTGGATGTGTGTGTGTCTTACACGGAGCGTAGTGAGTACTCTGTTCCATAGACAACTGCGGCCTCTCACCGCGTACACCCGCGGCCGGTCAGCCCCCCTGGCATTTGCGAATTTGGTGAGCACCTTGTTCTAATAGTTTTTTTTTTTTTTCTTTTCTTTTCATAAATTTTTTAGAATTAAACTCAATCATTCTTTTATTGATTTTAATAGTGTTGCCTGCCTATATATTTGGTTGTTGTAAATAAATTTGGTTAAACTTAATTTGTTTTAGTCTCTGTCTCTCTTTGACCACCATCTGCAGTTATACATTCACATGGGTCCTAAGCCATTGGCTCGGTTACATATAGTTAGCTAACTAGCATGTATAGCTAACTAACTCCTGACTGTTTTAAGAGGTATCAAGCAAAATGAAAATAAACTACACACAAACTTGATTTATATCTGACCCAGTGTATGGGTCAGATATAAGTTCAGTTTCCCTCCAACTGGCATCGGCGCCCGCTGCCAGTCTCTCCTCCTTCCTCCCTTCCCCTCACTCACCTGCCGGCCACCTCCATCACCTGCGAGCAGCGGAAAGTTGTTATTTTAAAACATTTAGCTGCATCTGCCTGAAGGGCTTGCCTCTTTCTGTCTCGATTTTTTTTCGTTGCCTCCTTTACGTTTTTGTTCTCCATCTTGTTCTCCGTCTCTCGCTGTATGACTGACCGTGGTCCAAGAGGGAGGGGGATCGGCTCTCGGCTGTAATTGGTCCAGCCCAGAATCAATTATAACTAGTGGGTCGAGCTATCAGATTTGTGTACCAATAGGTATCATACCTTTCATAATTAGCACCATTGGTGGCCTCTGCCCTGTGCCCTGTATGCCTGATGCCCAGTCCAGCACTGGTTTGGAGTCTGGGAACACATCCGGCTGGGCTGCACTTGAGGATGGTTCTGTTTCCTCTCCAGCGATGAAGGAAGTTGTGTGGTGACTCTAGGTTGCTGGTGTTCTGTGTACGTGGACTGGAGGTGGTCAAACTTGGTCTTTGACTTGGTCTTCAGTGCAGCAACCTGATCTGCAGTCACATATTGAGGGGTTTACACCCTACTAGCAGTGGCAGTGTCATTCTCCCAGGCGTCTGCATCACTGGCCCAGAAATACGCCTAGTTCTCCTTTACTTTGGCTTCGTGCCCTATGGTGGCTCTGAGGTGCTGTTGAGCCTCTGCAAGGGAGTGTGAGTCTCTGTTCATGACTTCGTAAGCCACCTTTTGGTTTCCCTTTAGGAAAGCATCAGTTGCCAGCTGGTCTTGCAGCTGGAGATCCACGCCTGGGTATGCAAGTGTAATAAGACGCCGCACTTCTCCTGCAAACTCAGGTCTCTTTTCCTTGTCAGAGTTCCCCCAGCACACTCATGCAGCCTGTCTTTGCTTTCGGCAGCAGTCCATCCATATTTCCTGGCTTGGTGCTCAAATAGCAACAAGAAAGAATCTCAGTCATCATTTCCACCAAACATGACAAGTTTAGGTCTATATATTTTATTTAAGTTGGTTCAACAATTCTCATCATTTCAAGTTCAATGATTTTTTTTTTTTATCACCAACCATAAGAATGAAGTGAGATTTGACAACCAAATTCGCTTCCCAGTGTGGAAAGATTGATATTTTCTGAGAATAAGAAAACAGACTGACGGATTCTTTTGATAAAATACTGACTGATTTTCTCTTTCCACCGCTCCAGATGACGGGAAATGGATGTGGATGTGTTTTATTTAAAGTGTGGATCAGCAGCACTGATCAGGAAAAATTAAAAATCTGTGGTGAGTCTGTTCAGACTGCAGGTGGCGCCAGAGTTACACTCAAACTTCCAAGATTTTTCCTGAATTACTCCACTTTTAATTAAACTACGACTTATTTAAATAGTTATGAAATTCAACGATTACAGTTTAATAACAAAATAAGTCATATTGATAATAATAATGATAACTGTACTTATTCATCATTATTTCGGTTGCAAAAGTTATTCCCAAAGTTTTGTATTTTATGTTGTTCATAAAAAATGCATCAAATAAAAATGATAAAAACCCTGAAACTGGATTTAAATTCAAGCCTTTAAACAATTTAAGATTTAGTTTGTTTGTTTTTATTTAACTATTTTTGGTTGTTTGTTTTTATATTTATTTATTTAAAATTCTGTTTTTCTTTTTACCTGATTTCTTTTTCTTTTTCTTTTTTACTGTATTTTTTTCTTTCTTATAGCTGTGAGTAAATTTGGGGCCTCGAGCTGCTGAATCTGATGACACTGAATCAGAAGTTTGAACCTTGTTGTTTGTCCATGTTTCTGCGTTAATCTTCATTTTGATCCACGGGCGCGCGCAGTTTGAGCTGCTTCTGGTGGAGAGGCAGCTCTTCCTCCTCCTCCTCCTCCTCCTTTCCGCGCGGCCCGGTTCAGAGCGCCGCGCGCGGCTCCTCCTCTCAGTTCGGACCCTGACCAGACCGGACCTGCGGACCGAGCTGCTGGAGGCCGGAAGCTGGACATTTAATTTGGGATCAGGTGATCAGGCGACCTGGATGTGTGTTCAGCCCGCAGGAGTCTTCTGGAGTCCGGGGACGGAGCCGATGGCGCAAAGGGTGCGTAAAACCAGCTGAGATCTGGTCCCGGTTCTGGTTCTGGAGAACTTTTCTCTTCAAACCTCCAGGATAAAATTAACTTTTAACTTCTTTTAAATAAACAATTACTCCGTGAAAATGAAAAACTTCTGCTTTTAAACATTTAAATCTAGAAACTTTTTTTCTGATAAAAATAAAATCCTTTTCCATCTTCAGCTCTTTCACTTTTTTGACTTCATGAAAACTTTTTGTTTAAATGTTAAAATAAAAGAAAAAATCTCTCAGAATGTTTTTATCCAAATTCAGCGTGATTTCTTTTATTTATTCAGGAATTTAAAACTTTCTGGTTAAATCGGAGTTTTTAACATCTGATGAGGATCTGATTCGCGTTTTTAAATAAAAAAAATAACGAATCTGAGAGAAATAGAAAGAAAACTAGATTTTTATGAAGGATGATGTTTTTCTGTCTGTAAAACATAAAAACCTGTAAACAGACCCGGTTTCTTGGTGAAGAACTGGTCCTGACACTGGACCTGCTTCCTCAGAATAAACGTTATTGTCTTGAGCTGGAAGAACTTCAGGATTCTCCAGCTGCCGGCTTCAGATTTTTATCTGTTTGAAATTCACACGTATTACATGTGATGTAATTTTTCTAACACGTTTAAAACAAAGATTTAACCAAACCTGGTCTCACAAAGGCTCCCTGGGTTCTTAGAGAATCCATCAGTATTAATCAATGAGATAAAACTGATCAAAAAGTGACTAAATAACAGTTAAAATCTTCTCATTTTCTCAGAAAACTGATCAAATGTCTTTATTAGCGAACGCGACGTTAAATCTGATGAAAACGTTTTATCTGAGAGAAAGAACGAATTTTTCTGAGACGGAAATCAGTTTATTTTTATTTTACATGAAAGTTTTACAGCTTTTTTTAACGTCAAATTCATTGCAGATTTAAAACCAGATAAACTAATGTAAATTTTCACCTACAAGAGAAATAAAAAGTAATGAAGAGAAACTAATAAAGAAATATTTCCCACAAAACAAGGACGTAGAACTCTGGACATATTTTCTTCTGTAATTTTCATGTTTCTCCATTCCACTTTTCTTCAGGTCGAACATGTTAAAATTCAGGATCCGGTTTAGTTTCACATCTTTTTCGCACCAGAATCAGCTGGTTCCGGTTCAGACTGTCAGGATCTTTGTTTTCTGGGAAAACTGGACACAAACAGCTGATCAGCTCCTGCTCTTGTTTTAGTGGCATCACAATAGCTCTTTTTTTTTTTAGTAATTTTTTTTAATCTGGTGTCCAGATCTGCTATAACAATCATCTTTTTTCCATCTTTGTTTCATAAATCACTGAAACAACCTCAGACCTGCTCAAAGCCACCAAACATATCATTTGATTTTAATCCGATAAATGTCAGATGGATTGCTTGTGATTGGAACTTTTGACGTGTCAAAGATTACCAGTAAAACTGAAAAGATGTTATTAGTATTTTTCTGTAGGACCAGATCCTCCCTCTGGTGACCTTCATGGCAGAAAATGTCCCATTGACTTCCATTAAAACTACATATTTTATTCTCACTGTTATTACAATTTAAAATAATCCCTTCTTGAACACCAGCATTTCATTTGGAAGAAATGTCGTGATATGTAACATTTTTACTGGATTCCACCAAATTTGAACTGGTTTCCCATCATAGATAGATGCAGGAAGGTCTGGTATTTTCCCCAGTTTTATTATAGAGTTGTGGGGCCACCAGGGGGCGCTGTGAATGATATGACAAAATAATAGGAACACTGTTGGTTTCTGTTTGATTTTGGATCAAAACAAAGATGTTTGAAGAAATAAAACAATCTTTAAATCTGACCACATTTAGTTGTTTTGAACCTTTCTGTTTATTATGACATTATGAAACGGGAGGAGATTGAGGGTTTGTAAAGGTTAGAGGTCACACATCTCTTCTTTGTGTTTCAGTATGAAGATGTGGCCCAATATGGGCAGGAGGGGATGGCTGGTGTTTATGGAGACCCCCACCACCCCCATGCAGCTGCAGCTTCCCGCTCCCTGCAGGCTGTTCACCTGGTCCCCGCCGCCTCGGCTGGTTCTTTCCCTCGTCACCAGTCCGCCCAGTCCGCCCACACCAGCAGCAGCAGCATGGCCTTCACGGCCGGAGACGCCCTCAGGCACGACAAAGACGGCATTTATGGGTACGATGAGTTCACTGACACCGCTCAAACTCAAGTCTCGAGTTTAGCCCTTAGCAAACCAACAGACACAGAAACATTTAAATACACAAAAATACAGAAAACGATGAGGAGCAAACTCACAACCTGCTGTCAGACTTTACTGAGCATGTTTTATTTCTAATAACGGCTCCGGTCTACCTCCACTCCTTAATCCAGAGCTACACTCCCTCTCCACAGTTACGCTCTGCCAGTGAAAGACGCCTAGTGCTCCCACCACAAGGTGGCGCCACATCAGTAGCTAGACTCTTCTCCTCTGTTGTTCCCCGGTGGTGGAACGATCTACCAAACTCCGTCCGATCCGCAGAGTCCTTATCCACTTTTAAAAGCAAGCTAAAGACTCAGTTGTTTAAGGAGCATTTCCACACTTAGCTTAACTAAATGAGTTAGAAAGATTTGTCCAGCTTTTTGGTTCAAACAAGTACTGAAGAAGCTGCTGCAGATATTGTGATGAAATCGTGATCTTGTATTTAAACAAAATGACTTAAAAAAAAAAAAAAAAAAAAAATTATGCACTGCCTCCAGCTCTACGTGACAGCACCTGGTCCACCTGGACTCCAGCAGTCTGACTATCACTGAATGATGACGTCCATCTTGTTAGAATTCTTGTGTTGTTCTTACTCTCAAATGTAAGTTGCTTTGGATAAAAGCGTCTGCTAAATGACTGTAGAATAGAATAGAATAGAATAGAATAGAATAGTTCAGATGCTGACATAATGCAGATGTTTCTACTATTATTAGAAGCAGAAAAACAACATTATGTTCATCTGTTGTTTACAAATGCACAACAAAAACAGCAGAAAACAGTAACAATAAAAAGAAGATCAATAAGCGTCATACCTCCTCCTCCTGCAGCCATCCCTTGTTTCCTCTCCTCGCGCTGCTCTTGGAGAAATGTGAGCTGGCGACATGCTCACCGATGGAGGGCGGCGTGGTCGGGGGAGGCATCTGCTCCTCGGACTCCTTCAGCGAGGACATCGCCATCTTCTCCACACAGGTAGACAGGAAGCAGATTTTCACGCACACACATAAGAAACTGTCATCTATCTTTGTTTGTGTGACTGTTTTTACTGGTGATGACCTTTGACCTTTGCTATCCTGTAAAGGTGAAAGCTTCAGGTTTTCTCTGTGTGTGTCCAGATCCAGTCGGAGAAACCTTTCCTCTCATCAAACCCAGAGCTGAACGACCTGGTGAGTCTGAAGAACTGCAGCCTCCATCATTACAGAGAGGACACGGGTCGGTACCGTCAGCTTCTTCTGGTCACTTATAACACAAAACAACAATGTTTATAACTCACATCAACATACAGATATTTAGCATCTCAACTCATCCTCTCTCCAACACAGGTTATTTTAACAGCTGCTTTACTCTGATTGGCCATCTGCTGGAGGTCTGTGTTGGTCTGATTAAACTGATGATGTTTAAAAGTTGGGTTAAACATCTTGTGGACCCACCATCCTCTTCATCACATCCACCTTCTAGTACCGGGTCGTCCTCTTCATCAGGGACACCTTCTAATGGTGAGGTCCATTTTAACACCCAAGTTGGAGGCAGATGTGGAAAGGGGGCATTTTGGCCAGAGAAGGTGATGCTGGAGAGGGTGGCGGAGCGGAGCTGGTGTGCAGTGCCAAAAAGAATGGCTTGTGTTTTCGAACTGTTCAGCTGGAGGAAATTTAGCTTCATCCATGCCTCTATCTCCTCCAGGCAGGTGGTCAGTGTGGATGTTGGCAGCCGAGCAGAGGAGGTGGGGTTGTTTGCAGGTAGAGCTGTATGTCATCAGCATAACATGGAAGGATATCTTGTGTCTGCTGATGATATTGCCAAGGAGGAGCATGTAGATGGTGAAAAGGGTGGGGCCTAACACAGAGCCCTGAGGGACACCACAGGTGACATTATGAGTGTGAGATTTGGAATTTCCCAGGGCAACATGCTCAGTTCTGTTTTTGAGGTCTGATATGAACCAGTTAAGGACATTTTCTGAGAGACCAACAGTGTGTTACAGACGATGGAGGAGGATGTTATGGTCGACTGTATCAAATGCAGCTGTTAGGTCCAGGAGGATGAGTAGGCATGGGGAGCCATTATCTGCTGCCATCAAGAGGTCATTTGTGACTCTGACCAGTGCTGTTTCTGTGCTGTGACCAGGGCGAAAGCCCGACTGAAATTTTTCAAACAGGTTATTGTGTTTGAGGTGAGCGAGAAGCTGTGATGCAACCATTTTTTCCAGAACTTTTGACAGAAATGGAAGATTAGAGATGGGCCTGTAGTTGGAGAGAACTTCTAGATCCAAGGTGGGTTTTTTCAGTAGTGGTCTGATGACCACAATTTTTAATGCAGATGGGATATTGCCATAGATTTTGGTACCGGGTCGTCCTCTTCACCAGGTCCACCTTCTAGTACCGGGTCGTCCTCTTCATCAGGTCCGCCTTCTAGTACCGGGTCGTCCTCTTCATCGGGTCCGCCTTCTAATACCGGGTCGTCCTCTTCATCGGGTCCACCTTCTAGTACCGGGTCGTCCTCTTCATCCGGACCGCCTTCTAGTACCGGGTCGTCCTCTTCATCGGGTCCACCTTCTAGTACCGGGTCGTCCTCTTCATCCGGACCGCCTTCTAGTACCGGGTCGTCCTCTTCATCCGGACCGCCTTCTAGTACCGGGTCGTCCTCTTCATCAGGACCACCTTCTAGTACCGGGTTGGACCTTTTTAATCCTGGTGTGATAGATGAAGCAGGTGGTGGAAACCTTCCTCAGAGGTTTTCTCCATATTAACATGACAGCATCACACAGTTGCTGCAGGTTTGTCGGCTGCATCCATGATGAGAATCTCCCGTTCCACCACATCCCAAAGCTGCTCTACTGGACTGAGATCTGGTGGCTGTGGAGGCCGTTGGAGTCCAGTGAACTCATCGTCATGTTCTAGAAAGCAGGTGGAGATGATCTGAGCTTTGTGACATGGTGCATTATCCTGCTGGAAGTAGCATCAGAAGATGCTCCACTGTGGTCATAAAGGGATGGACATGGTCAGCAACAATACTCAGGTAGGCTGTGCTGGTTAAACCAGGCCACGTTGGTACTAAGGGGCCCAAAGTGGACCAAGAAAATCTCCCCCCACCATTACACCAGCAGCAGCCTGAAGCGTTGATCCAAGGCAGGATGGATCCATGTTTTCATGATGTTTCCAGCAGATTCTGAGCCGAGCATCTGAATGTGGAGCAGAAATGGAGACTTATCAGACTCATCATGTTCTTAGCTGGCAGGAGGCACCCGGTGTGTCTTCTGCTGCATCCTGGTCCAGACAACTGCTGCTCTGGATGTTTTCTCTTCTTCAGACCATCTCTGGAAACCCTGGAGATGGTTGTGGGTGGAAATCCCAGTAAATACTCAGACCAACAACCATGTTCAAAGTCTCTTAAATCCTCTTTCTTCCTCATTCTGATGCTCAGTTTGAACTTCCTGTGTCTGTGTTTTTCTGCAGATGATTCAGGCCATATTAGTCCTTCATTTCCACCTCCTGGAGCTGGAGAAGGTTTGCCTCTGTTTCCTTTTTATTGATCAGAGTCTAATTCAGCCAACATCTGCCGCTTAGTCTGCAGTAATGAATTAGAGCTGCTTCTAAATACTGAAATCTGCACTTCTACAACACACCTCAAATGTCTTTATTGTCTTCTTAAAAGTTTGGATAAGCATTCATGTAAACTTTGTTCATTAATGACACACTTGTATTATTTGTGTAGTGAGAAATTATTGTTGCACATTTTACAACTAAAACTCCTCATATTAGGGTTTGTGTGTTTTCTTTAAGGTTTGTGAGCTTTGTGATAACTTCTGCCATCGATACATCAGCTGTCTGAAGGGGAAAATGCCGATCAATCTGCTCATAGACGACAGAGACGGAAACAAGTCGGACAGTGAGGAGCTCTTCAGGTCTTCTGGGATTGATGTGGAACAGGTAAACTCACTGACTCTTCCACAACCATGGACAAATATTCTGATTCTGTCAGTGTGAAAGATGATGATCCCGGACGAGCCCCCATTTATCTATGCTCTGACCCAACAACAGAAATATGTGACAGACTTAGAAGCTTAGAAACTAGATTTGTCCAAGAGAGCAAAACAAAAGATAAATCCTGGAGGATGTCACGTGAAATTGAGCTGTATCAAGAAAACTATCCTTTCGCATCTTAAACGAGTCTTCAAGATCGTCCAGGTGGTCATCAAATTGTTCACAACATCCATTATGCTGCCTGCAAAGCTTTGTAACTTAAAAAAATTAAACAAGCTCAAGATATGACCAGACTTGTCAGACAGTCATCCCAATGCATCCTTTCAGACGCTTGTTGCCTTGCCTTCATCTGCACCTGCTCAAAATCACATTGTCCCCTCAAGGTAATGTGCCCTGGTACTTGTGCTTTCCTTGTAACATTCTTCCAGTAAGTTCAAAACTGTACAAAAAGCACCCAGAGGTTCACATATTGACTTGTCTTATACTTACTACATTCCACATTTAGGCTCCCTTTCATTCCAGCCACCCAAATAAGCTAAATCAATAAACAGTATAATCAAATCTAACCTAGTCAGAAGTGACAGTCGTGATCTGCTTCTGCAGGCCTTTTCTTCACATCTTCAAAGGTGAAGCAACTAAAGTTTGTTTAGACAATGGACCTCATACACAACCCAGAAACTCTGCGGGGCAGCAGGATCCACAGCCATCTCGTGTTTTCTGTTTTTATAGTGGTGCATTTGTTGGCTTTGACTTTTAAAGAATAAAGGATAAAACCTGCTCTTGAATGAGAACATTTGGTGTGTCAGCAAATGTTTCTGTCCTTTTAAGCGGAAATATTTTTATTTTGTGAATCCAAAGATCTAAGAGGAGCCTGCAGAAAATCAAACGTAGCGATAAGGTGTTTACGTTGTGTTTGTGTCATGATTCCCGGTTCATGTTCTGGTTTCTTGTGTTTGGTTTTTGCATGTTTTTGGTTTGATCTTGGTTTTTGGTGTTCTGTGTTTTTGGTTTCTGCTCATTAGTTCACCTGGTGAATTAGCTCATTCACTTCACCTGTGTCTCAACACTTCCTCTGTGTATTTCTACTCCATTGGTTTCAGTTCCTCCTTGCCAGTTCATTGCTCTCTGTTAGTCCTGTAAATATAGTTAGTCCATACCATGTCACCTTTTTTGCCTCCAGAGTTTTTGTGTTTTGTAGTTTAAGTTGAACTTTATTAAACCTTTTACCTGCACCGGTCTGCCTCCTGCCATTTCTGCTGCACTTGGGTCGCGGCTCTCTGACCAAATGAAAACGATGTTCTCTGCAGATTTTGTGGCGTAGGGAGCCTGAGGACTCAGCATCGCTCCCATTCGACGGGACACCGAAAGCAACCAGTGGAGGACATGCTTCTCACAGCAGCAGTGAAGAAGGTACGCAGATTTTTATGTGTTCTAATAGGACAATGTCTCAGATTTTATTCACTACTTTTGGATTTCAGGCTGTTTGACTCAGAGTTTGTTAGAGAGGAGACATTCTGGTTTTCTTTTTTATTTATTTATTGTCTGACCTGCAAGCAATCAAACACTTCATGAGGGTTCAGCTAAAGAATGATCCTGGAAGAACATCTCTGAGGACTTATTTGTGATTGAATCGTTCTCAGAAAGACGACCGGAGCACCACTCAGAGGAAGGAAATCTGATGAATGACAGAATCTTTTTTTTTTTGACAGAATTTTAATAGAAATTTTCAAGCGAATGAGGAGCCAAGTATGTTTGGAGAAGCACCTAGTGGTTGTTTGTGGTATTACACATCTTTTCTCGTCTGTGTTACATCTGGATGTATTTTGCTTGATGTTTATTTTCCATATATGTTCATTTGAAATGTTTCTTGAACGTTTTCTTTACCAGAGCAACGTTTATATTATTCTACATTGATTAATTTCCTGTCATTATAAATGTGTAAAACCACATCAACTTTTTTAATAGGTTTTTAAATTTAATTCATTTATATATTTTCTGCTGTGTGCAGAAGAAATATAAAAAAATGCAGAAGAAGTTCTACATGTTAACTCAGAGAAACCAGATGAAAGACTGCAGGTCCTCTACCTGGACTTCTACCTGGACTTCCACCAGGACCTCTACATCATCTAGATAGAGAGATAGAGACAGATAGACTTCCTGTTTCCTGTCCTGCTTTCCAGGTTGAGACGTCCTCCACAATCACACCGGCTTTATGTTTCATCCCACCAGCAGGATTTCATCCATTATTTTCCCATGAAAACACAGAAGCAGTAACACACGATGTAGTTTACCTTCCTGATCTGATCACATGGTTCACATATGATCCCACATGGAAAGTCATGATGACGAGGATCTTTAGAAACGAATTAATCACTGCGTGTAAAACCGGGATTAATAGTGAAATTAAGTGAAAGTGACGTCTCCAGCCTGTTTATGTTGGCTAAGAATTTACTGATGGTTAATTTCGGTTTAATTCAGCTTTTTTTTAATCATACGTGCTCATGGTGTCAATAAAACATGTGCACATCTCAAATATACATATACATAAACCTTCCTGGTTTCTTGTTCTTTCCTTCAGTTCAATCATTATCAGGTCCATCACACCTCCACCTCCTCCTCCTCCTGTAGGAGGTGTATAAACCAGCCTCGGGGAGTTGACTTTCGGCCTAATGAGACTACAAGCTTGTTTATGGAGTTACGCACCATTTTTATGATTATTTCCGCCTCTTCAGGCTGAGCCGCTCGGTCCGGGCCTGGCTGAAGCTCCGGGCAGGACTTGGGTCTCCAGGGCCTGGAGCCCTGACCTTGGAGGAAAGAGCCTCTTAAACTGGCAGAGGGAGTGCTGTAAAAACGCAGCCCAGCTGCTGTTAGTGGTTCCAGTTAAAACGCTGCATTATGTGCATCAGGTGGGGAGGGTCCACACGTCCATATCCCATATCATATCTTATATTGGCTCCACATGAAGCGCTCCGAGTAGCTGTAGATGGGCTCTGGACAAACATCTTGTTTGGGTCGGACACACAACAGAACCGGGGTGAGGGGATTTGAACCTGTGGACAAACTAATATGAGACCCAGTGTTTATAACCCACAAGAGCCAAGCCTATAAATTCTGTGTTGGTTATTATAAATATTAATATTAGAGTACAAACAGAATTCGTGCTAATGGTTATTATCAACTCTTAAAACTCCAGGACATTTATAACCAGCCTGTAGAAGCTGGAGCTTTTAATCCCAGTCAGCATGTAGACGTGATGTTTTCAGGACAGCCTCGGCTGTCAGATGAGGCTAAAATGATGTAAAACGAACAAGGTAAGAGTAGAGGTAACCTGTGTGTAAAATGTGTGCGATGAGTTTTGAACAAAGACATTTGGGCCAGTCAGTGAATTCATTAAAACATGGTTTCTGTCCAGGTCTGCCACCGATTCCGAACCAGCCCTCATCCAGATGATGCTGTGTGACCCAACCAGTCTGGGTTGTGTTGTCTTGTGGGTGGAACTATGAGGTAATATTTGGGTTTCCATCTTCTCACCTTGATCAGGTGACGGCTTTCACTTCGATGTGGCGTCACCCATGCTGGGTGATGACAACGACCCCGACAGAGAACGACTACACAACAAGAAGCGAGGCATCTTCCCCAAAGTGGCCACCAACATCCTGAGAGCCTGGTTGTTCCAGCACCTGATGGTAGGAGCTTGCTTTAGCTTTAACATTAGCTTTAGTTACAGTTTACATACCACATCTTTGGATATCAACATTTCTCTAATCACAATTCAAATAAGACATTTTTGGTAAATAAAATTTTTATATTATATTATAATATATTATATGTTAGGGTTGTCAAATTTAATCAAATTAATCACAGCTTACAAATTAATCATGATTAATCCTGACTATGCCTGAAATCTGCCGTTTTTACTGTATCATATCACCAGAACGAGCCGATGCTACAAATATTTAGTTAATTGATCTTCTCTTGGGTAAACGTCAGATGTCCAAGGGTCAGTAAATGCAGCATATAATGTACTTCTATAAGTTGTAAGTGTTTTTACTGATGAGACAAGATGAAAAAGGGCTGATTGTCCGACATTAAAAACATGACATTTCTGTGTATTGTGAGCGCGATCTGTCAGTCAGCAGTGCTGCTGCACCTTGGCCACGCCCACCACCTGACACGCTGTGCACACAGACAAGCAGTTTGTTTATTCATTAATTAATCATGGCAGCAGTGGAAGCGATTAAACGATATATGGACATATTTTAACTCTAATCCATCATAATTCTACTGGCAGACCAGGTCAAGTTGAGCGTGTGTTCCTCATCCTTTGCTCATATTTCAGGCATGTGTGTGTTCAGGGTGGAGTTTTACACTTCAGAAAATTCTCAGAAATGAAGCCACAGTTACCAAAGTCAGGATGTTGTTGCTCTTTGCTTTTTAGGAGTAATAGCCCAGCATCTGAGTTTCTGTTGCCACAGTTACCAACTAGTTTTTCATTTTTCTTTTCAGAGACAACAAACTGAGGTCCAACTGATTCTACTAAACAACCTAAATAAATTTTCCTGTTTGTGTCGTCGCATCCTGACGCTCCGATATCAGACTTCCATTCTTGGATCTTGTCTTTTCATCAGCTGTATATTAATAAACACTTTAGATGTTTTGTTTTTCTCCCTGAAGCCTGCGTACATCAATAATTAATTTTATTTTCCTCCAAATGAAGATTTATGTGACAAAATTTTGCCTGGAATGAATAATTTATGGCTGACAAACTCCATCTACAACTCTGCTGCTTATCAGTGTTTTTTTTAAAGATCTGGTACCTAACCTTAAATTAAACTTACAGAATATCGTAATTTAATCTAAAAACTGCCGGTGGATGGTGGAGGGTGGACGGTGGAGGATGGAGGGTGCAGGGTGGAGGATGGAGGGTAGACGGTGGAGGGTGGAGGATGGACAGTGGAGGGTGGAGGGTGGAGGATGGAGGGTAGACGGTGGAGGGTGGGCAGTGGAGGGTGGATGGTGGAGGGTGGATGGTGGAGGGTGGATGGTGGAGGATGGACGGTGGAGGGTGGACGGTGGAGGGTGGACGGTGTAGGATGGAGGGTGCAGGGTGGAGGATGGAGGGGAGCCGGTGGAGGATGGACAGTGGAGGGTGGAGGATGGAGGGTGCAGGGTGGAGGATGGAGGGGAGACGGAGGATGGACGGTGGAGGGTGGACGGTGGAGGATGGAGGGTGGACAGTGGAGGGTGCAGGGTGGAGGATGGAGGGTAGACGGTGGAGGATGGAGGGTGGAGTATGGATGGTGGATGGTGGAGGATGGACAGTGGAGGGTGGAGGGTGGACAGTGGAGGATGGACGGTGGAGGGTGGATGGTGGAGGATGGACGGTGGAGGGTGGACGGTGGAGGGTGGACGGTGTAGGATGGAGGGTGCAGGGTGGAGGATGGAGGGGAGCCGGTGGAGGATGGACAGTGGAGGGTGGAGGATGGAGGGTGCAAGGTGGAGGATGGAGGGGAGACGGAGGATGGACGGTGGAGGGTGGACGGTGGAGGATGGAGGGTGGACAGTGGAGGGTGCAGGGTGGAGGATGGAGGGTAGACGGTGGAGGATGGAGGGTGGAGTATGGACGGTGGATGGTGGAGGATGGACAGTGGAGGGTGGAGGGTGCAGGGTGGAGGATGGAGGGTGGACAGTGGAGGGCGGAGAGTTGAGGGTGGAGGGTAGACGGTGGAGGATGGAGGGTGGACAGTGGAGGGTGGATGGTGGAGGGTGGATGGTGGAGGATGGAGGATGCAGGGTGGAGGATAGAGGGTAGACGGTGGAGGGTGGAGGATGGACGGTGGATGGTGGACAGTGGAGGAGGGAGGGTGGAGGATGGACAGTGGAGGGTGGCGGGTGGAGGATGGATGGTGGAGGTTAGACTGTAGAGGATGGAGGGTGGACAGTGGAGGGTGGAGGATGGAGGGTGGAGGATGGGGGGTGCAGGGTGGACGGTGGAGGATGGACGGTGGAGGGTGGAGGATGGACGGTGGAGGATGGAGGGTGGACGATGGAGGGTGGACGGTGGAGGGTGGACAGTGGGGGGTGGAGGATGTAGGGTGGACGGTGGAGGATGGAGGGTGCAGGATGGAGGACGGAGGGTAGACGGTGGAGGGTGGAGGATGGCGGGTGGACGGTGGAGGATGGAGGGTGGACGGTGGAGGATGGAGGGTGGACGGTGGAGGATGGAGGGTGGACGGTGGAGGATGGAGGGGAGACGGAGGATGGACGGTGGACAGTGGAGGGTGAAGGGTGGAGGATGGAGGGTAGATGGTGGAGGATGGAGGGTGGAGTATGGACGGTGGATGGTGGAGGATGGACAGTGGAGGGTGGAGGGTGCAGGGTGGAGGATGGAGAGTGGACAGTGGAGGGCGGAGAGTTGAGGGTGGAGGGTAGACGGTGGAGGATGGAGGGTGGACAGTGGAGGGTGGATGGTGGAGGATGGAGGATGCAGGGTGGAGGATGGAGGGTAGATGGTGGAGGGTGGAGGATGGACGGTGGATGGTGGACAGTGGAGGATGGAGGGTGGAGGATGGACAGTGGAGGGTGGCGGGTGGAGGATGGATGGTGGAGGTTAGACTGTAGAGGATGGAGGGTGGACAGTGGAGGGTGGAGGGTGGAGGATGGGGGGTGCAGGGTGGACGGTGGAGGATGGAGGGTGGAGGATGGACGGTGGAGGATGGAGGGTGGACGATGGAGGGTGGAGGGTGGAGGGTGAAGGGTGGACGGTGGAGGGTGGACAGTGGGGGGTGGAGGATGTAGGGTGGACGGTGGAGGATGGAGGGTGCAGGATGGAGGACGGAGGGTAGACGGTGGAGGGTGGAGGATGGCGGGTGGACGGTGGAGGATGGAGGGTAGACGGTGGAGGATGGAGGGGAGACGGAGGATGGACGGTGGACAGTGGAGGGTGAAGGGTGGAGGATGGAGGGTAGACGGTGGAGGATGGAGGGTGGAGTATGGACGGTGGATGGTGGAGGATGGACAGTGGAGGGTGGAGGGTGCAGGGTGGAGGATGGAGGGTGGAGGGTAGACGGTGGAGGGTGGAGGGTGGACGGTGGAGGATGGAGGGTAGACGGTGGAGGATGGAGGGTGGACAGTGGAGGGTGGAGGATGGAGGGTAGACGGTGGAGGGTGGATGGTGGAGGATGGAGGGTGCAGGGTGGAGGGTTGAGGGTAGAGGGTGGAGGATGGACGGTGGAGGGGGGACAGTGGAGGGTGGAGGATGGAGGGTGCAGGGTGCAGGGTGGAGGATGGAGGGTAGACAGTGGAGGGTGGAGGATGGACAGTGGAGGGTGGACGGTGGAGGATGGAGGGTGGACAGTGGAGGGTGGAGGATGGATGGTGGAGGGTGGACTGTGGAGGATGGAGGGTGGACAGTGGAGGGTGGAGGATGGGGGGTGAAGGGTGGACGGTGGAGGATGGAGGGTGGAGGATGGACGGTGGAGGGTTTAGGGTGGACAGTGGGGGGTGGAGGATGTAGGGTGGACGGTGGAGGATGGAGGGTGCAGGGTGGAGGACGGAGGGTAGACGGTGGAGGGTGGACAGTGGAGCGTGGAGAATGGAGGGTGGACGGTGAAGGATGGAGGGTAGACGGTGGAGGATGGAGGGTGGACAGTGGAGGGTGGATGGTGCAGGGTGGAGGGTGGAGGATGGAGGGTAGACGGTGGAGGGTGGAGGATGGACGGTGGAGGGTGGACAGTGGAGGGTGGACGGTGGAGGATGGAGGGTGCAGGGTGGAGGATGGAGGGTAGACAGTGGAGGGTGGAGGATGGACGGTGGAGGGTGGACGGTGGAGGATGGACAGTGGAGGGTGGAGGGTGGACGGTGGAGGATGGAGGGTGCAGGGTGGAGGATGGAGGGGAGACGGTGGAGGGTGGACAGTGGAGGGTGGAGGGTAGACGGTGGAGGGTGGAGGATGGAGGGTGGAGGGTGGAGGGTGGAGGATGGAGGGTCGACGGTGGAGGATAGAGGGTGGAGGATGGATGGTGGAGGATGGAGGGTTGAGGGTGGACGGTGGAGGATGGACGGTGGAGAATGGAGGGTGGACTGTGGACAGTGGAGGGTGGATGGTGGAGGATGGAGGACGGAGGGTGGAGGGTAGACGGTGGAGGGTGGAGGGTGGACGTGGAGGATGGATGGTGGAGGGTGGACGGTAGACGGTGGAGGATGGACAGTGGAAGGTAGAGGGTGGAGGGTTGAGGATGGAGGATGGATGGTGGAGGGTGGACAGTAGACGGTGGAGGATGGACAGTGGAGGGTGGAGGGTGGAGGGTGGAGGATGGGGGGTGAAGGGTGGACGGTGGAGGATGGAGGGTGGAGGATGGACGGTGGAGGGTGGACAGTGGGGGGTGGAGGGTGGACAGTGGGGGGTGGAGGATGTAGGGTGGACGGTGGAGGATGGAGGGTGCAGGGTGGAGGACGGAGGGTAGACGGTGGAGGGTGGACAGTGGAGGGTGGAGAATGGAGGGTGGACGGTGAAGGATGGAGGGTAGACGGTGGAGGATGGAGGGTGGACAGTGGAGGGTGGAGGATGGAGGGTAGACGGTGGAGGGTGGATGGTGGACTGTGGACAGTGGAGGGTGGATGGTGGAGGATAGACGGTGGAGGGTGGAGGATGGACAGTGGAGGGTGGACGGTGGAGGATGGAGGGTGCAGGGTGGAGGATGGAGGGTAGACAGTGGAGGGTGGAGGATGGACGGTGGAGGGTGGACGGTGGAGGATGGACAGTGGAGGGTGGACGGTGGAGGATGGAGGGTGCAGGGTGGAAGATGGAGGGGAGACGGTGGAGGGTGGACAGTGGAGGGTGGAGGGTAGACGGTGGAGGATGGAGGGTGGAGGATGGAGGGTGGACAGTGGAGGGTGGAGGATGGACAGTGGAGGGTGGAGGGTGCAGGGTGGAGGATGGAGGGTAGACGGTGGAGGATGGAGGGTGGACAGTGGAGGGTGGAGGATGGAGGGTGGACAGTTGAGGGTGGAGGGTAGACGGTGGAGGATGGAGGGTGGACAGTGGAGGGTGGATGGTGGAGGATGGAGGATGCAGGGTGGAGGATGGAGGGTAGACGGTGGAGGATGGAGGGTGGACAGTGGAGGGTGGAGGGTAGACGGTGGAGTATGGACGGTGGAGGGTGGACGTGGAGGATTCAGGATGGATGGTGGAGGGGGGAGGGTGGACGGTAGACGGTGGAGGATGGACGGTGGACAGTGGAGGGTGGATGGTTGAGGATGGACGGTGGAGGATGGATGGTTGAGGGTGGATGGTGGAGGGTGGATAGTGGACGGTGGAGGGTTGAGGGTGGAGAGTTGAGGGTGGAGGGTGGAAGGTCGAGGATAGAGGGTGGAGGATGGATGGTGGAGGATGGAGGGTTGAGGGTGGACGGTGGAGGATGGACGGTGGAGAATGGAGGGTGGACGGTGGACGGTGGAGGGTGGACAGTGGAGGGTGGAGGGTAGACGTTGGAGGATGGAGGGTGGAGGGTGGACGTGGAGGATGGAGGATGGATGGTGGAGGGTGGACGGTAGACGGTGGAGGATGGACAGTGGAGGGTGGAGAATGGAGGGTGGACGGTGAAGGATGGAGGGTAGACGGTGGAGGATGGAGGGTGGACAGTGGAGGGTGGAGGATGGAGGGTAGACGGTGGAGGGTGGATGGTGGAGGATGGAGGGTGCAGGGTGGAGGGTTGAGGGTAGAGGGTGGAGGATGGACGGTGGAGGGGGGACAGTGGAGGGTGGAGGATGGAGGGTGCAGGGTGCAGGGTGGAGGATGGAGGGTAGACAGTGGAGGGTGGAGGATGGACAGTGGAGGGTGGACGGTGGAGGATGGAGGGTGGACAGTGGAGGGTGGAGGATGGATGGTGGAGGGTGGACTGTGGAGGATGGAGGGTGGACAGTGGAGGGTGGAGGATGGAGGGTGGAGGATGGACGGTGGAGGGTGGAGGGTGGACAGTGGGGGGTGGAGGATGTAGGGTGGACGGTGGAGGATGGAGGGTGCAGGGTGGAGGACGGAGGGTAGACGGTGGAGGGTGGACAGTGGAGCGTGGAGAATGGAGGGTGGACGGTGAAGGATGGAGGGTAGACGGTGGAGGATGGAGGGTAGACGGTGGAGGGTGGAGGATGGACGGTGGAGGGTGGACAGTGGAGGGTGGACGGTGGAGGATGGAGGGTGCAGGGTGGAGGATGGAGGGTAGACAGTGGAGGGTGGAGGATGGACGGTGGAGGGTGGACGGTGGAGGATGGACAGTGGAGGGTGGAGGGTGGACGGTGGAGGATGGAGGGTGCAGGGTGGAGGATGGAGGGGAGACGGTGGAGGGTGGACAGTGGAGGGTGGAGGGTAGATGGTGGAGGGTGGAGGATGGAGGGTGGAGGGTGGAGGATGGAGGGTCGACGGTGGAGGATAGAGGGTGGAGGATGGATGGTAGAGGATGGAGGGTTGAGGGTGGACGGTGGAGGATGGACAGTGGAGAATGGAGGGTGGACTGTGGACAGTGGAGGGTGGATGGTGGAGGATAGACGGTGGAGGGTGGAGGATGGACAGTGGAGGGTGGACGGTGGAGGATGGAGGGTGCAGGGTGGAGGATGGAGGGTAGACAGTGGAGGGTGGAGGATGGACGGTGGAGGGTGGACGGTGGAGGATGGACAGTGGAGGGTGGACGGTGGAGGATGGAGGGTGCAGGGTGGAAGATGGAGGGGAGACGGTGGAGGGTGGACAGTGGAGGGTGGAGGGTAGACGGTGGAGGATGGAGGGTGGAGGATGGAGGGTGGACAGTGGAGGGTGGAGGATGGACAGTGGAGGGTGGAGGGTGCAGGGTGGAGGATGGAGGGTAGACGGTGGAGGATGGAGGGTGGACAGTGGAGGGTGGAGGATGGAGGGTGGACAGTTGAGGGTGGAGGGTAGACGGTGGAGGATGGAGGGTGGACAGTGGAGGGTGGATGGTGGAGGATGGAGGATGCAGGGTGGAGGATGGAGGGTAGACGGTGGAGGATGGAGGGTGGACAGTGGAGGGTGGAGGGTAGACGGTGGAGTATGGACGGTGGAGGGTGGACGTGGAGGATTCAGGATGGATGGTGGAGGGGGGAGGGTGGACGGTAGACGGTGGAGGATGGACGGTGGACAGTGGAGGGTGGATGGTTGAGGATGGACGGTGGAGGATGGATGGTTGAGGGTGGATGGTGGAGGGTGGATGGTGGACGGTGGAGGGTTGAGGGTGGAGAGTTGAGGGTGGAGGGTGGAAGGTCGAGGATAGAGGGTGGAGGATGGATGGTGGAGGATGGAGGGTTGAGGGTGGACGGTGGAGGATGGACGGTGGAGAATGGAGGGTGGACGGTGGACGGTGGAGGGTGGACAGTGGAGGGTGGAGGGTAGACGTTGGAGGATGGAGGGTGGAGGGTGGACGTGGAGGATGGAGGATGGCGGGTGGAGGGTGGACGTAGACGGTGGAGGATGGACAGTGGAGGGTGGAGAATGGAGGGTGGACGGTGAAGGATGGAGGGTAGACGGTGGAGGATGGAGGGTGGACAGTGGAGGGTGGAGGATGGAGGGTAGACGGTGGAGGGTGGATGGTGGAGGGTGGAGGTTGCAGGGTGGAGGGTGGAGGATGGAGGATAGACGGTGGAGGGTGGAGGATGGACAGTGGAGGGTGGACGGTGGAGGATGGAGGGTGCAGGGTGGAGGATGGAGGGTAGACAGTGGAGGGTGGAGGATGGACGGTGGAGGGTGGACGGTGGAGGATGGACAGTGGAGGGTGGACGGTGGAGGATGGAGGGTGCAGGGTGGAAGATGGAGGGGAGACGGTGGAGGGTGGACAGTGGAGGGTGGAGGGTAGACGGTGGAGGATGGAGGGTGGAGGATGGAGGGTGGACAGTGGAGGGTGGAGGATGGACAGTGGAGGGTGGAGGGTGCAGGGTGGAGGATGGAGGGTAGACGGTGGAGGATGGAGGGTGGACAGTGGAGGGTGGAGGATGGAGGGTGGACAGTTGAGGGTGGAGGGTAGACGGTGGAGGATGGAGGGTGGACAGTGGAGGGTGGATGGTGGAGGATGGAGGATGCAGGGTGGAGGATGGAGGGTAGACGGTGGAGGATGGAGGGTGGACAGTGGAGGGTGGAGGGTAGACGGTGGAGTATGGACGGTGGAGGGTGGACGTGGAGGATTCAGGATGGATGGTGGAGGGGGGAGGGTGGACGGTAGACGGTGGAGGATGGACGGTGGACAGTGGAGGGTGGATGGTTGAGGATGGACGGTGGAGGATGGATGGTTGAGGGTGGATGGTGGAGGGTGGATGGTGGACGGTTGAGGGTGGAGAGTTGAGGGTGGAGGGTGGAAGGTCGAGGATAGAGGGTGGAGGATGGATGGTGGAGGATGGAGGGTTGAGGGTGGACGGTGGAGGATGGACGGTGGAGAATGGAGGGTGGACGGTGGACGGTGGAGGGTGGACAGTGGAGGGTGGAGGGTAGACGTTGGAGGATGGAGGGTGGAGGGTGGACGTGGAGGATGGAGGATGGATGGTGGAGGGTGGACGGTAGACGGTGGAGGATGGACAGTGGAGGGTGGAAGGTGGAGGGTGGAGGGTGGAGGATGGACGGTGGAGGGTGGAGGGTGGACGGTGGAGGATGGAGGGTGGAGGGTGGACGTGGAGGATGGATGGTGGAGGGTGGACGGTAGACGGTGGAGGATGGACAGTGGAAGGTAGAGGGTGGAGGGTTGAGGATGGAGGATGGATGGTGGAGGGTGGACGGTAGACGGTGGAGGATGGACAGTGGAGGGTGGAGGGTTGAGGATGGAGGGTGGAGGGTGGAGGGTTTCAAACTTTAATGACGTCGACGCTCCGGCTGATCTACTTTTTTTGTCAAGATGCTGTAAGAGTTTCACTTGATCCGTTCATGCTGGAATGATGACAGATGCACTAACAAGCTCTGTGGTTCCCCAAATAGCTCAGGGGGTCCCGGAGGCTTTGATCCTTCAGAGCCATTGTGGTTAATTGTCCCTATTTTAAGAAAAAAGGTTGTACGTAAATTGAACTTTGGCTTTATGGACTCAGCAAGAACACATTATTCAAGATAAAAATCTCACGTTTGAAAGCATGAAACCTGCATGGTTTAAGCACGGGGGGGCGCAGGGGTCCCCGAGGACAACAGGTTGGGAACCGCTGAACTAGCTGGTCAGATTTAGCCAGATTTTTAAGCAATCAGACATTTTTCTAATAAATTAGGTTGTTTACATGATCAGATCTCAGCATGGAAACAGAAAAAGCTGGAGTTTCACTGGAAAGTCCAGATCGTAAACTCTGTGCCAGTTTCTGTTTGATCCACCACAGAAACCATTTTAATAATTATCCAGTAAAACTGGATAAAAGCTGCAGGTCTGTTGGTCTCTCTTTCCTGTCGCTCCACCCCAACCGGTCTGGGCTGCCCTCCCTTGTCCTGGTCCTGATCCAAACCCCCTCCCTGAGCCAGGTACTTGTCCTGGTCCTGATCCAAACCCCCTTCCAGCTCAGGTTGATGATTGATTGAATGATTGATTGATAATGCACATATAACTATCAGTCTTCTTATTTTTAGGTTACAAAAAAGAGCTATAAGAAGTATAATCAATATAACTTCATGGAATCAACAAACACTTTGTTAATTTAAATATCTTTAAATTTAGTGATTTAATTTAAAACAGCACAGATGATGTTGAAGACAAACGACAGCTGGAAGTCAGAGAGTCGACGTGATTTGAGGGGAACAGATTTAAAAAGACAACACAAAACAAAATAAGAACAAATCTAGTCCAAGATGTGACAATGATTTAAAAAGGTGTAGTTCACTTTCCTCGTTTAAAACGTGTTTAAAATTAAGGTCCTATTAACGTACCTGAGCTGCTTGGTTTGTATAAAATGGGTCGGCATCGTAAGCACGGCCTCAGCCGATACCTTTAGATTAGCCAGATCTCATTTTTCTTGTTTTGTGGTTTAACTGAAACAAAATTTGAATGCTAATAATAAATAATAAATCAATAATAAAAAACATATATATTTAATAATAGATGACCAGCTGAATGAAGGATTTGTTGTTTCACAGTAAGGTTTATAATTTAATATTCTTTCATAATAGAAATATTGAATTTGTGTTTGTTATTAACAAACGTTAACACAGTCTGTCATGTGGTTCGATTAATACCCATCCATCTCCAGTAGGCTGGATTACTGTAACAGGACTTCCCAGTAAGACCAGTAAACATCTGCAGCTCATCCAGATGCTGCTGCTGGAGTTTTAACCAGGACTAAGAGATCTGAACACATCACACCAGTTTCACATCTTTACACTGGCTTCCAGTTTATACTGGATACTCCAGCCCAGAGTCCAGCCCAGAGTCCAGCCCAGAGTCCAGCCCAGAGTCCAGCCCAGAGTCCAGCCCAGAGTCCAGACCAGAATCCAGACTAAACATGGAGAAGCAGCATTTAGCTGTTATGCTGCCAGTGGAGATTAAACTTTCCCCAAATGTAGACATTTTTAAATCCAGGTTAAAAACATTTCTGTTCTCATGCACCTATGCATGAAATCTGCACGGTAACTTTAACTTATCTTGCTTTTAATCATTTTAATGTAATTTATTATTTTATTGTGATTATGTGTTGATGCCTTTTACTATTTCTAAATATCTGTAATGTCTTTGTTTTATGTAAAGCACTTTGAATTGTCCTGTACATGAAATGTGTTGTACATATAAACTGCCTTGCCTTAATAAATGAAATAATATAAACAATGATTCTGACATAGAAGAATCATGTTTTATTTAGAAATTCAATAGATTCAGAAACTTCTTTTTTTCATTTAAAATTAAATGAAGGGGTTGAGTACTCAATAAATACATTTATGTTCTTCAGTCTCCACTTAGCCTCCTCCACTAATTGGATGTCTCCTGTTATTTATGCTTTATTTCACATCTCTACCATGAGGGGCTCCCACATGGCGCTTTAATTAGCAGCAGCTTTATTTCCTCCACATCAACAACCAGCCTGTGCTGTTTCTGTGTGATCTGTCCCTCTACAGCACCCATACCCATCAGAGGAGCAGAAAAAACAGCTTGCTCTGGACACCGGCCTCACCGTCCTGCAGGTCAACAACTGGTGAGTGTCAAACTGTCAGCAGGGACTCGGCCTTGTCTCGAGGAAACCAGAGACTGATGACCAGGATGATTCATTCCTTCACGGCACATCTGTTACGTTTACAACCTGCAGCACGAACCAGAAGATTCATCCTCACATCACTGCTGAGAAGTAGGAGGAAAACCTTCTGGTTTCACCTTCATTCACTAAAATCTGCTCAGAGGAATTCCTCAGGGATCCGTTTCAGCTCCTCTGGAGTTTGTTTTCCTGTTGATGACAGAAAGTTGAACACATGATCATCCATCCCTCCATCCGTCCGTCCGTCCATCCGTTCATCCGTCCATAGATGGATGGATGGATGGATGGATATTATATATTATATTTAGAAGATATAACCACCACTGGCTGGTGCCATAAAGGAACTTGCTCATTATTTGGAGGCCACAGTTTCATTAACCCTTCCCACACATCACTGAAGCCATGAGGTCACGTCTTTCATTCATGTTGCTGGACAGGCTCCATGAAGACAGTTTGGATGTTCAGAGTCGGAGACAAGTTTAGTTTCAAAGAAATACATTTTCCTGATCCTTAATCTTCTTTTCCAGGTTCATCAACGCGAGGCGGCGAATCGTTCAGCCCATGATCAACCAGTCCAGCAGAGGTGAGCTGCTTCTGCCTCCCGTATGAGCAACATGTCGGAGACATTTCATCATGTGATGGAAAAAATTTGCTGATCTGATGCAGCAACAGTCCTGCTTAAAACTACCAAACATTCAAGTCATTTTAGGGATTTTAACCCTTTAAATGGTAGATTGATAACTTGGTGTCCCTGTTGTTGTTGTTGTTGTCCTGACATGCATTTGTTTTTAATGTGCTTTATATATGTGGCCAGACGAGCCGACCGTCCCCGGTGTGGTCAGGAGGGATGACTGTCCCAGGTGTGGTCAGGCGGGACGACTGTCCCAGGTGTGGTCAGACGAGCCGACCGTCCCCGGTGTGGTCAGGCGGGATGACTGTCCCAAGTGTGGTCAGACGGGACGATTTTCCTAGGTGTGGTCAGACGAGGTGACCGTTCCAGGTGTGGTCAGACGAGCTGACTGTCCCAGGTGCAGTTAGACGAGCTGACCGTCCCCGGTGTGGTCAGACGAGCTGACTGTCCTAGGTGTGGTCAGACGAGCTGACCGTCCTAGGTGTGGTTAGACGAACCGACTGTCCCAGGTGTGGTCAGACGAGCTGACCGTCCTACGTGTGGTTAGACGAACCGACTGTCCCAGGTGTGGTCAGACGAGCTGACTGTCCCAGGTGTGGTCAGACGAGCTGACTGACCTAGGTGTGGTCAGACGAGCTGACAGTTGTAGGTGTGGTTAGACGAACCGACTGTCCCAGGTGTGGTCAGACGAGCTGACCGTCCTAGGTGTGGTTAGACGAACCGACTGTCCCAGGTGTGGTCAGACGAGCTGACTGTCCTAGGTGTGGTCAGACGAGCTGACCGTCCTAGGTGTGGTTAGACGAACCGACTGTCCTAGGTGTGGTCAGACGAGCTGACCGTCCTAGGTATGGTTAGACGAACTGACTGTCCTAGGTGTGGTTAGACGAGCCAACCGTCCCCGGTGTGGTCAGACGAGCTGACCGTCCTAGGTATGGTTAGACGAACTGACTGTCCTAGGTGTGGTTAGACGAGCCAACCGTCCCCGGTGTGGTCAGACGAGCTGACTGTCCTAGGTGTGGTTAGACGAACCAACTGTCCCAGGTGTGGTCAGACAAGCTGACTGTCCTAGGTGTGGTTAGACGAGCCAACTGTCCCAGGTGTGGTTAGACGAGCTGACTGTCCCAGGTGTGGTCAGACGAGCTGACTGTCCCAGGTGTGGTCAGACGAGCCAACTGTCCCAGGTGTGGTTAGTCGAGCCAACTGTCCCAGGTGTGGTTAGACGAGCTGACTGTCCTAGGTGTGGTTAGACGAGCCCACTGTCCCAGGTGTAGTCAAACGAGCTGACTGTCCTAGGTGTAGTCAGAGCTCTGGTGCTGTCTCTCTGTAATGAGCTGATAAATGTTTGTTTGTGTCTCAGTGTGTGAGGTTGAGATAATTAAAGAGCCTGCTTCTGTCCACAGTGGGCCAGGCAGGACTGTTCGGTCCAGATGGTCCACCAATGGGAGGCTTTGATGGACAGAGACACATGGGAAACAGAGCACCTGGTAAACAACACACGCCCATCCACACTCACATTGGGTCACATTTGTTCATTCACGAGAAATGTGAGAAGACTCTCAGCATTTTATCCAACTTTATTTATTCCAACTAAAGCATTTTGTCAACGATGGAGAAAAGCTCCATCTTTATATTATAAAAGACAAACAGTTAAAAAAATACTATTTTCCTCTTTTCACTCGCAGTCGTCGTTTCAGCTACTATCACTTCTATCACTTCAAAGCAGTACTTTTCTCCTCAGACATAATGTTTCTTTCCTCCTGTTGCCATGGAAACAGTCTGGTTGAGCTTGCCTGATTAATTCACTTCATAAACCCACTGAAAAGTTTCTGCTTGGATCTTTGCTTGGAGACAACGACGTTCAGACTAAATGTGAACGTAACGGAGGAGTTCAGCTGCTCCATATTTTTACAGAACAGCTAATTTTCACTTGTTGGAAAAGTGGGCGGGGCCTCCCTCCAGAGATGCTCAGATACCTTAGTAGCTGGTGATCTTAAAAAAAGGCCAAAACTTCCTCTTGTCTGCTTCCTTGCTACCTGAGGCTGACTGCGACTGTGTTGGATGTATATGACTTGTTTTCTAAATTTCTAAGTCATGTCTGTAACTGACCTTCTGTATTACGGCCTGCATGCAGTTCACTTTATGTTCGGTCTGAACGCAGGTGTGTTAACGTGTTAGCATGTGACTTTATGTCTCAGAAGTTTAAGCTCATCCCCTGGAATGTGTTTCTGTGAGCTGGGAAGCTTCTGCAGCAGGTGGACAGACCTGACCTGAGTGTGTTGGTGGTGCTGCAGGTGTGATGGGTGGCATAGGGATAAGGATGGATGTGGAGGACCTGTGGCACTACATGTAGAGGCAGGAAGTCCACCCTGCAGCCGTCCGAGACGACTAGCGACCCAGAAACCACCGTAAGTAGAAACAACCACCAACCTGAACCTCTACTTTTCATCGCTTTAATGATGAGGCTTAAAGTTGGAAACACAAAACTTGATTGTTTTTATAAAGAAAGGAGGGAAATTGTATTTATATAGCACCTTTCACAGATAAAAACCACAAAGTGCTTTAAAATAAGAATAAAAACTAAAATTAATAAAAAGACAAAGACATGAGAAAACACATAACACATATAGTCATAAAACCCTAGTTGAACTAAAAAGCCGTACATCTTTCCTGTACTCGACGGAGGCGGATGTTTTTCCTTGGACTCCTGGAGGGTGTGGAAGGTCATGTGTCTGTTGTCTCTTTCTGTTGAGGACGTTGAGGACATCTACACATTTGGATTCATGATAACTGGGTTTCTGCTGTTTGGAGCAGAACTTTTGTGCAGGTGTGTGTTGAGCTACGAACAGTCAGACTATAGCGTTGCATGAGCTTAATCGTTAACTGGAGGCTATTCTAGCCCAGAATGGCAACTGGTTGCGGTTCCGGATCTTGTACGCGGGGTGGACACCAACGTGGAGAAGTTGTCAGCTCGGCTGGGTGGAAACTGACCCAGATTCGGATGATTACAGTCGCCAGTGAGACCACTGAGAGACCCAAGGCAGACGAAACATGCTCTGGCCTGAATCTAAACAATTCTTTTATCTTAATCCCTGACCTGGCCTTGGATGGCTGGTTGTCAAGTTCTCCTGGAATGTTATGCAGTCTGATGCGCTCCGCCCCTCCCTCCACTTCCAGTCAGTGGGGTGGATGGATGCGCTTTTTCAGCTGCGTCCACACCTGGCTGCGATGGGAGATCATCAAAAATGACCCCCAAATTTATGAAGCTTGGCTGGACAAATGTGCTTGAAACTCCATCATAAGGTTTAATCTGAGAGGTTTTTTGTCAGGTGCAATAATCAAAGTTTCTGTTTTATCAGAATACCAGAAATAAAGAAGGACCTGGACGTTAGAAAACCGCATTACTTTCAGTAAAACCAGAGGAAAGCAGCCACATTTATCCAGGAATGACTAAAGAAATTCCAGGAATGAGGAAAGTAATTTGTCTTTTGTTTTTCGTACATCCATTAACTGCTTGGGGCTTGGACTGAGCCTGGTTAGGATGCCAGTGCTTGGTGGAGTCTTTGAGCTGAGTTTCTACCCATCACTGGGCTTTATGTTATCTGGACTGCAGATCTGTGATGATCCCGTCTCAGTGGGCTGGACCTGTTTTTCTGAGTTCTGAGATCTTGGATGTTGGTGCCATCTAAACTGGACTGTTCAGGACCAGGTACTTCCTGTTGGTGTTTGAAATCAGGATCCGCCGCTCAGTCCTGGGGAAGAAGGACTTTCAGATCAGAGTGAACGTCTCCTCCTCACTAATTACATCCAGTCAACAGATTTAAAGCTCGATTAATCCTCTGAGATCTTCTCCCTCGTCTAATGAAACACTCGTTACCGAGAGATGCTGAACGCCGTCATCACTTTATTTGATTACACACAGTCCAATTAGTCCCATTACTCTGTCAGCAGCTTTTTTCATTAACTAGCAGGAGGAGGATGAAGAGGACGAAGATGGGAGGATGATGCTCATGAGTTTTTGTTCTTATGAGGTCATCATCCTTTTGTTAAAGGTCTTTTATCTTTAAAACATAAGTTCCTCCTCCCATCCCCCTCTGCTCTGCGACCCATCAGACCAGCAACGTTTCTCCATCTTCTATTGTCCAGTGTTGGTGAGTGTGTGTGAATTGTAGCCTCAGTTTCCTGTTCTTAGCTGACAGGAGGCACCCGGTGTGTCTTCTGCTGCATCCTGGTCCAGACAACTGCTGCTCTGGATGTTTTCTCTTCTTCAGACCATCTCTGGAAACCCTGGAGATGGTTGTGGGTGAAAATCCCAGTAAATACTCAGACCAGCAACCACGTTCAAAGTCTCTTAAATCCTCTTTCTTCCTCATTCTGATGCTCAGTTTGAACTTCAGCAGGTCGTCTTCATCACGTCTCCATGACTACATGCTGCCGTGTGATTTGGAAACTTTGGTTGACGTCATTATGTGGACCCTTCTGTGGTCTTGCTGTTCACTTTTCATTTACAAAAAAAACGTCAATGGTTCTGTGTTACACTTATTTAAAATAAAATTTAATACTTGACTACTTACACTGAATAATGGAAATTTTGTTAAATTTCTTCCCTCCTGTGATGCCAGTTTGTCCTGCCCACCATCGGGTGGTGTTATGTACATGATGATATGCCATAAAAAGGAACATTAAGCTTAACAGTAGCAACAAAAAACTAGAAGAACGACTAGAAAACACGGTGAGCTGAAAGAGTTTGTCATCTGAAAGCGCTCAAATTCAGAGATCTCATCGATTTTAAGATAATACAATTCATGTTTAATTGGGTCAACATAGCGTCCTCCACTCCACCGTTGGGCCTGCAAACTGGATCCAACTCATGTTCAGCTTCCTTCATGATCACTCTTCTCACGTTTTTAAAGGCTGTCATCACGGCGGCAGAGAGGGCAACACGGTCAGTGGACGACTGGATAGGGACAGTTTAGGAAAATTCAGATCTATCCATCAGAGAAAACGTTTAGGAAGACGTTCCCAGATGTTAAACATCTTTCGGTCGTCCTGCTCTTACAAAGCCACAAGAGGAACACACTTTCACAACAAACTACATGCACACACACACACACACACAGACGTTTTCATTCCTCACCAGGAATAGTTGCTGTCCCAACAAAGCTGTACACACACATTTAAATGTTTTTGTCATCTGTATGCAAATGTGTTTGGTAGCTTCAGTGGTTGTTCTTTTCTTACTTTCTGATGGTGTTTAGATGTTCGTGTATTAACAGCTAACCTGTCCAGGAGCGGCGGCTGGAAATCAGCAGCTCTGCTAAATCCTGAAACCAAGCCTGTTTTCTTTCAGGTCTAACAAAGAAATTCATTCATCAACATTACTGAAACATGTTGGAGTCGCATTAAAGACAAAAATTTGGCTTTTGCGTTTTGTCTGCAGGACTCTGATCAGCAGGTCTGGAGCAGGACCCCCCCCCATCCTCAGCACATTTCCTGACTTGAGCAACTCAGAATGTTTCCTCACTGGACTACGGCAGCCCTGAGGGGACATTTTTCCATCAGCAGAATCTTCTTTGTCTGGATTTCTCTGCATGAGAGGCTAAACGTTGATGATGAGGACGAGAAGGAGGAAGAGTTTCAGAGGAGAATTATTTATTTTCACACTGTTAGTGGTCTTTTCAGAAACTTAACCAATTACATTTCTGAGTTTTAAATAAAACTGAAACAACTTTCTTTGTCGGTTTAGAAGTTTCAATTCTGAGGATGTTTGTGTTTTGTACTTGTCTGATTTGATGTGTGAGCAGCAGGAAAGCAGAAAAAATATATATATACTCATCCTGCAGCAGTAAAACACGTGGAAGGTACGAGGGCAGCCAGGCAGGTCCACACCCGACATGGTGGGAGGGAAGAGCTGAGAACAGACGCTGCTTCTGCTGAGGATGACTCAGTTATGGTCAGTAGAAAAGCCTTGTTGATATTTATGGTTGAAGTGGCCAAGAAGAAATCAGATGTGACACCAGAAATCACTTCTGCTGCCAAACGGTTACTTGGATTTAGGGACGTCCATCCTGGGAAAGATTGGAGATTTACTTATCCCAGGACAGGGTGGGCCACAAAGCCAGAGACAGTCTGCTCTCTGGGATGATACAGATGGAGCAGAGATGTTAGGTAGAGATGGGCAGCAGGATAGTAATGCTTAGTGTTAGCATTAGCCTTGTGCTATACACAATGCAATGGAATGCTAGGAGTCTTAAATGGACGAGAATTTAAGTAACTTAAGGGAAAGACCTGATGTAGTTTGTATTGAAGAAAATTGGCTGAAACCGAGACTGGATTTTGAAACCCAGCGTACAACTGCAAGAGAAAAGGGACAGATCCATCTCAGATCGGCTGTACAGCGTATGCTTCCGCTGCCCCGTCGTGTCAAAGAAGCTGGATGTAAGGCCTGGTACACACATAGCGATTTTCAGGATGTGTTTGTCCCGATTTTGCCTCTTCCCGACTTCGGACAGCAAGCGCTCAATCATCGTGAGCTTTGCCTGTCAATCATTTGGTCTGAGGTTACAAGCCGATTTGTCCCGAGGATCCGCTCCGAAACGGGTCGTAGCCGACAATCGGGAACATTGAACATAATATTTTAGAGCCGATTTCTGAGGAACGGCGACGACTCGTGCATTCTGTAGTGATGTGTCAGTCACGAACGATTCTTTCAGTATGAACTAATCCTTTATATAACTCGGGAGTAACGGGTCCTCTCAGTGAGCGATTCGTTCATTTTCATGCGGTACCTCCTCTCGCCACATGGCAGGCAGCTGCATAAACTCAGTCAGTAGGTCAGGACAGGAAACAGAAATGATTCGTTCAGGACTCGCTCAGGTCCGTCCTCAGGTCCTCGTTCTTTTGTCACGTGACAGCCAGGCTGCTCAGGCATTTGTGACAGACAGCTCGGGCTGCACGGTCTCGTTCTCAGTCTCGTTGTCGTTCTCGTTCATCATTCAAGCTGTTTGGCGAGCAGTACGTTTGCTCTCGGATTGGTCTCTCTAGT